>NC_058167.1:14528042-14837482 GCF_020080835.1 Cotesia glomerata
AATATACTTATTTTGTGCTCAACTCTGGTTAATTCCTAAATGAATATTTATAGCGACACGCGACTTTTTTTTATTATTTTCATTTACTCTGTTTTATCTTCCCTTTATTTATATATTTTTTTGTAATTGTGTTTTTGGAATACGTAATAAAGTTAATTCTCACCAAAGATCAACCGCAATCACCGAGGGACGGTTTATAAATAATTCATTAAGCTTCTCTGGAGCACGAAAATTCACAAAATGCCGGTGGGTGTCAAACTTCACAGTACAAATAAGCTTTACTAATTGCCTTTTTCATTTATTATTTCATTATTGTTCATTATACTATTTATCGTTAATTATATTTTAACGCATCATATTAATCTACCTCTTTTCATAATTTATTAAATTTAATAGTTGGATATTTGAGAGTTATATTGTTCGATTAATATATATTTATATTCCGCCACTAGATTTTTTAATTGATTAATATTTTATCTTTTTTTATTTAAGTGCAAAAATTATTTAAAACATAAATGTGATATACAAGACCACGTGGTTAGTGGCTCTTATGGTATCGCAACAAGCCGCATGTTCGGACTGATGTCGCGACGCTTACTGAATCGTTGGTTTTAAGCTAAGAAATTTTAGGTATACGCGCGCTTACTCTTTGCGTTTGCGCGGTGGAATTAAAGTACATATGTTGATCACGTTTGGATTTTATAACTATGTATACATGATATACAATAGAAATTTCTTATGAAAAAGATCTATAATGGAAAAAAAAAATTAATAACTATTTAACCCTTCGTTACTCGCGTCTTTTTTAGTTTCTCGCTCGCACTATAGTGAGTCTCTATAGGTTGAGTAGTTGTTAGGCGGCGATTTGCTCATAGCGCGAGTAACGGAGGGTTAAATAATAATAACTAGCAACCTTGCAGTCACTATGTGACTGCCGTGACTTGTGAACTATAAATAAACAAAATTTTGTGTTATTAAATAATGACTTTTGTTAAATTACACTGTACTTTCTTAACTATCGACATTTTTAAAGATATAAGCTCATCCCGATGTTACACTCATCAAGACCTTTCATTTGAGTACCCACATGCATTTTTGATATATTTTTCATATATACATATATATAATATATATAAATATATGAAAAATTGATGTGGGTACTCAAATGAAAGGTCTTGATGAGTGTAACATCGGGATGAGCTTATATCTTTAAAAATGTCAATAGATGACAAGATACAAGATCATTTCTTAATTATTGATATTTTTAAAGATGTAAGCTCATCCCGATGTTACACTCATCAAGAGCTTTCATTTGAGTACCCACATACATTTTTAATATATTTTTCATAAATACATATATATAATATATATAAATATATGAAAAATTGATGTGGGTACTCAAATGAAAGGTCTTGATGAGTGTAACATCGGGATGAGCTGATATCTTTAAAAATGTCAATAGATGACAAGATACAAGATCATTTCTTAATTATTGATATTTTTAAAGATGTAAGCTCATCCCGATGTTACAATTATCAAGAGCTTTCATTTGAGTACCTACTTGTATTTTTGATATATTTTTCATATATACATATATATAATATATATAAATATATAAAATATATGAAAAATTGATGTGGGTATTCAAATGAAAGGTCTTGATGAGAGTAACATCGGGATGAGCTTATATCTTTAAAAATATCAATAGTTCACAAGATCAAAGGTCATTTCTTAATTATGTATCTAGAGATAGAGTATTTTCGAATGCAGCCTAAATACTTATCATCATAAATTGACTACTGTCGTGAATTACGAATTTTGAGTAAAAAAAACTTTGGTTTCATGATTTTTCTATATTTTTAACCACAATATACTTAGTTCCGGTACTTTTAAAATAAATTGAAAAAATAATATTAAAATTTTATTTATTTATCTGATTAAAAAGTCCCAAGTAATTGAATAGCACCGAAAGAACGATGGGAAATTTAATATCTACTTTGATATAATTCAATAAATTCAAGTAATTGGTTTGTCTATTTATTGCTAGAGCAATATATAAAAGTGCAAATATTTGTTCGACCTTGTTGTGCCATTTCATATGATTGATTTTCAACTCTAATTTTCCATATTCCTGGTAATATTTAATGAGTGATTTATTTACAATAGTTAAATAAAGAATAATCATCAAATAAAAGCTATTATATTTTTTTTTAATAGATACAAATGTGTATATTTATATTCTTGAAACAAATAAATCACTCGAATAATAGTGGAGTAGTAAACAAATATTAAAATGTAAGAAACATTTTATGTAATAGCCTCTGTTTATTTTTAATATTTTTTTTATTTTATAGTATTTGTTATAGCATGGTCTGGTCATGTAAAAGTTGGATAGAACTCAATATTCAGAAGCATATTTCACCATGATGTTTTATAAAAATAATATGCATTTTTTATTTTATGAGACAGTGATGTCAGTCGTGTGTACACACCAGACAGAATAAACTAGACAGAGTAGGTAACGGTGGTTATAGTCTTTTGCCTGTTCTCTTGGACAGGAAATAGCCTGGGATGGATGACCAGGGCGGTTTATTATCCCGTGGGAATTCGCGCCACTCGGTGGAAAAAGTCCGAAGGATAAAAACAAAGATAGACTGATAGAGATGGAAAACAACCAAAGAGGAGCGTAAGAAATAAAAAATAAAAAAAATGTATGAGTGACGGAAAAGAAGCACATCGTAAATAAAGTATACAAGGAAACGCGGGCTTTAAACCGGAAGAGGAGGCACGCTCGCACAGTATATTTACTAAATTCAAATAAAATGACTGGATTAAAATAATAGTTTAAAATTTTTTTAAAAATAAAGTCAAAAAACCAATTGTTGAAGTCTTATCTTATTTTATGATTTAGTTATGTAATTTGATTACCTTCAAATTTTAATTGTGAAATTTTGAGTCACAAGCTTAAAAAAATACCCAATTTTTTTTACGAAAATCGACTAATAAAACTAAATCTGTAATAACAGCGCCACTGGAGAGGTAATAAAAGCACTATATTGCGCACTCTAAGTTCTAATAAACTTCTAAATTGATCTAGAGTCTACTTCAGATTCTCCGGACCGTTCGGGACTCTGAAAAAATTTTATTTACACTCCAGCTTGATTAGTTTGTTCATTCGCCAAAGAATCACTGACTACTTTTTGGTTCATTTGGTCCAAAGACGTGTAATACTTTCGAATAATCATTGTATTTATTTGAGAATAGTGAAAACACCTTTAAAATAGGTGAAAATTTACGAATTTTCTGTTCCAAAAACAGTTTAGAGCTGGGCGATTTGGAAAATATTAAGGTCTCAATTATGTTCTGCTCTTTTGAAGCTTATGCTATATTTGGTGCAATAAAAAATTCTTGAACCAAATAAAATTTACTTAAATTAAATATAGCTTTAAAAAAAATTAACTATTGTGTCAAATATTGACGCATTGTTTTAAAAATGAATTGCCTTAAATGAGAATTTATAATTTACAATTTATATCATTAAATACAGAATATAACATACCCGTTATCTCCGTTCCACATGAAATCCGTCGAACAATGTATTCCCGGTGGGTACTTACAGTTGAGTACGAAAACGAATACCCCAGTATTTCGGGCACGTTCTTGAATCGCATTATTTAATTAGAACTGCTGCAGGACATGAGCAAGGCACATGAAAGCCGTTTTCACGTCTGGAACATTGGAAGTCATGGATTTTAAATCTCCATTATGAAAAAATTTCGAGCAAAAATAATTGTAACATTTATAATATTTTACGTCAGTTTTTCGGGAAATTCTTCAACTGAGCAACGTACACTTGATAGTACTTAAATTTTCAAATTAAAGATTCAAGACATGACTTTTAGAGGCCTTGAATAATATCAATTGAAGATAATGTAATGAATATAAATAATTAAAATTGACTTGATTCAGTCAATCAAATAATTATGAAAAAAGAGTACTTTTATGGTTAAAGTACAGTTTTTTGATCTACTGCAAAACCGCTAGTGTAAAGTCGTTTTCAAAGCAACACCTTTCAACTTTAATTTACTTTGCAGTATTCATTTTTCCTCTCTAATGTACAGAATAATGATTCTCATTAAAGTGTGTAAAAGAAAACTGGAGTCGCAGCTTCACTGAGCATACGAACACTCTGTCAGTAATTGAATGCTTTTATTTCATAATTGATTTATCAAAGTACTGTAATATACCTTTGAAATTAAACTTTTAACAGAAAAAATCCGTTTTTTTAAATGAAAAATTAATTAAATTTTTTTACACTAATTATTTTAAAACAATAAATTGAATTTTTTACTTAAAAAACTAGGTTGGTTATTGATTTTATAGGTTTAAAAAATAGAATATTAGCTGACGTGTGGGTCGTATAGTGCAGCAAATAAACAATTATCAAGATGAAACGTATAGCGTGATGACAACGACTAAACAACTGACGTGGACACTAAAGCTTACTCTAATGCGTTTAGAAAACAGAGAAGCGTATTCCCAGTTGCAAATGAACCAATTATCTATAAAAGCTGCTAATTCCGAGAAAGAAATTAGCTGACCTACATGACGTGTTTTTTATAGAAGTTTTCATAACCGGAAACATATATAGTGTGATATGTTGATCGATACTGAGTTTTTTTTTACTTTCTCAAAAACTGTCAAGAAGAATTGCAATAAATTCTAATTTATTATCATAACCATGATAGCTAATTAACAGCTTTCGAATTTATCTTCTAGCGGTAAAATAATGAATGGCTTACACACTTATAAATTTTTATTAGTTCATTTACTGGATCGAGCTGATTTATTGGGTTTCGGTTGTTCATTAGTTGATATCACTTCTCATTCATTAAAACAATTTGGTCATTTTCATTTTATCATGATGACAATTAATGAAATTAACGATGTGGATTGGGATTAATTTCACTTGGATATCAATTGTCTGATGATATTCCCATGAGAAAAATTTTTATTATAAATATGTATATATTTAATATTTTAAATACATATTTAAAATATAAAGAAATATACTTAAAACAATATAAAAAATTTTATCGAAGATTTATAAAAAATTTAAGTGTAAAAGTATATTAAATATATTTAATAGTTTGAAATAAATTTTTATATAAATCCTTATGTAACTATAAGACATATTTTTAATGTTCATCAAATCGAAAGGAAATGTAAAAACGGATTTTCGATTAATTCTTTTATTGTATATTTATTTATTTATATTTTTTTATCATTGTATTTATATTTTATCTTTTAAAGTGTATATAAGAATAGTCATGTCAAATAAATTTTTTTTTTACTGCTATTATTATTGTTTTTTGTGTCAATATACATTTTTTTTATGAATAAATTTTAATTAAAATATAAAATTTAATAATTTTATCTAATTGATCGACTTCATAACAAAAATTTAATTCTTAAAATAAAAAAATTATTAGCAAATATAATTACAAGAGTAAGGAGAGTAAAAAAATTTTAAAAGTACGAAATTTAGAGATAAAAATTTCCATTTCCCTCTCTTCCGATACTTTTCGCTCAAACTCTTTCGTGGGAACTACAATAGTAGTGTCGTATAGCATTGGGTTGAGTTTAAAGTTTAGTGGGGACACAGCGAATAAAAACCTGCGTTTAGAGTTACGTGGCTGACAAACAATGAGCACACATATGATAAGTGAGTAGAAGTCTCCCTCTACTTTATTCGAACCACTTAAACAGGCTTAGAAAGTGGTGTACCGATATAAATTTTCACCGGTTGTTTATTTTTTAGTTTACTAGCTCGGGCGTTATTGTTCTATTTATGTATACGACACTGAAACTTGTTGTTTGGTTTTCCCAGCTCTGGAAGGTAGGTGGAGAGCTGAGGTTCCACTGGGAAGGGTTTGTTTTGAGTGACAACGGCAACACTAACTTTCAGTCAATAAAAAGACTTTAGACTATTCAGTTGTCACGCTTAATTTCACTCTGGCCAACAAATAATAATTACATAATTTTTCTTTCTTTAAAAATAATATCGAAGATTTTTTGTGAAGAGAAATTATTCAGTGGCTATTAATTATTTTTGAGATCTTCAGTGAAATTAAATCACCGTTTCCAGAAAAGCCACAAAAGTTTATTATTTAAATTTTTATGGTGAGTACATTCACTTCATCATTATTATTTTCTTTACTTCATCAAAAATAATTAATGCACTAAATAAAAAATTATTTGATTCAAGACAAAAATATTTTTGTTGAAAAACTTTTTTTAAAAAGAGTCGTCTGTTTTAATTTAAAAGTTTCTTTAAAGAATTTTATATTTTTGGTTCAATAAAGTTTCTTAAATTAAAAAAAAAATTTTTTTTTTTATTTCAACTCAATTTTAATGTAAAAATTTACGAAAAATGTTAAAAAAAAGCATATCTAGAAATTTACAATTACTGTTTTGAAATAAAACAGCAAAATATTTCAATAATTAAAAATTATTAATTTTATACTATCTCTTTTTTCACAGGAGCAACTTCAATCTTCGTCTGTCTTACTGTCAGTCATTGTAAATACTATGCATAAAATTTTACAAAAAGCAATTGATCCGCCTGTGATAACAATCGATGGCAATTATGCATAATAAGAAAAAAAAAACAGTAAATCAAATCATTTCAATGAAACCCACTTACAACTGTTTTATTTCCAAACTTCTTTTAATGAATCAATAGATGCACTAATTAAAGTTAAAATTAGCCCAAAAAATTAGATCAAAATTTTTCTTGCCCTAATTAATTATTTAAACGATCGCCTTCAAAATTTACAGTCTTAACTGCAATTTCCGCAACAAATTAGCATAAACGCAAAAAAAGAACAATAAAAGTCATCCCATAAATTCCAAAAAATTTCCACTTCGAGCTCAGCCCAACGAATTGAATCCAGTAATGATTGAAATAGTTGATTTTATCAAAGTTTAAATTCTGCGTGTCTTCTTAACGTCGAAAATTAATCAAAAAAATAAATCTCTCCTTCTGATTCTTATCCGTACGGAATTAATTAAATATAACGGATAGCTTTAAATTCATTGCTCGAAGAGTGTCTATTGATTATTCGATTTGTCGTTAATCTCAATTACCCTCTAAGAATTTGGAGCACGATTCGTGAAAGGATTAAATGTGTGAAATATTGGGTTATCGTTCCTCTTGTATCATGAAAAATGACATTAGGGCTTCTATTTTCTATAGTTTTTAAAGATCTTTAGATGCATCTCTGGGAAGTTTTGCCCCGGTACTGCCTTTAGTAAATAATGATTCAATATTTCACAGAATCAAGTTGTCAATTCCTCAATAATTGTTCTTAGTTTTTCACTTTAAATTGCTGCTATAATGTAAGTTGGGGATGTCGAATCAAACGGTTCAATATTCAGAGACTTTAAGTTGTCGATCGTAATTCCGGCAGATCAATTGCTTTCTTAGATTGATGCGTAGTATTCACAATTTTCAATGATAGCGACGAAATTTGAATGCTCGACGAAATATGAGCTTACTAGTAATCTAGTCGGCTCAAATGTTGTTGATCATTCAAGCATCACCGCCATTTCGAAGTTAAAGTGGACAAAATACGACCTCACTTCAATAATCTGCAAAATTGACCAGCAGAATTTGAACATCACCAAAAATTAACGACTAAAAATCGTCGAATTCGTCACTCGCAACTTGGATTATTGCGAGAACTTCAATTCAAAGACTTGGAGTAATTTTTGAGGAATTGAAATCTTTTTTTTGTGAAATATTGCGTCAATATTTATTATGGGTGGTGCCGAGGCAAAACACTGCGGAGACGCATCTAAAATTCTTGAAATGCTATCGAAAATAAAAGTCTCAATGTTTTTTTTCATGCTGCGAGGGCACCGATTACTCGATAGTTCACGCATTCAATCCGTTCATGAATCATGCACCAAATTTTTGGACGATAATTAGATTAGTCGATAAATCGGATGATCGTTAGGCATGCTTCAAACAATAATTTTAATACTGTTTGTCTTATTTAATTGTTTGTGCATAGATTAAGATCATAAGTAGTGATTCATTTTTTTTATTAATTTTTTACGATAAGAAGACAAGCAGAATCTAAATTTTGATGCAATCAAATATTTTAATAGCTACTGGGTTTAGTTCGTTAAGTTGAGCTCGGGTTGGAAATTTTATGGCATTTATGTGTTGAGTTTTATTGTTTATTTTTTAATTTGGTATCAGAGTGTTGCGCTAATTGCAATTATAAACGTAAATTTTAAAGGCGATCGTTTGAATAATTAACTAATGCACGAAGTATATTTATGTGAACTCTTGCATAAATGGGAATTTTGATCATAAATAAACAGATATAATAAATAATTGCTTACTATCACTATCTATTTTGTAGTTTCATGATTTATTGATTGGAAATGTTTAAATTAGTAATAATAATTGTGATTTAAATTATCTAGCTTTTAAAAATAAATGTTGTGTGTGTATATCAAAGATTGATAATGTAATGAATAAAGAAAATATTGATGACTTGTTGTGTTACAATCATTTTCTAATGAATTAATACGTAAGTTACACGTAATCCAGAGGAAATATTGAAATTTGAGATTCAAGTAGGTGATGATAGAGAATAGAAGGGTACAAGCAGTGAATCGATTGTAATGAAACACTAATAAGCAAGTGCAAGGAAAAATTCCTTTTTCTAAATGAATATTTTATCTTTGACGTATTATATGTAAGAAATGTTAAGACATGCTGGAAGAAAATTGCTTGGCTCAAGAAAAATATTCTCGAAAGTTTAGCTCTTGTTTTGAAATATTCAGTTCGAGTTGATTACAGAAATTACAGATGTAGCACGAGGGGAAGTTTTAATAGAAGTACACAGAAAAAAAGGTTCACTTGAGCCAAGAAAATATTTTTCTTTCCAATTATTTTCTTGAGCGAAAAAAAAAATATTTTTTTGACACAAGAAATTACACTTATTCCAATAAAATTAGTTCTCTTGCTTTAAGAAATACTTTTCTTAATCCAAGAAAATTTATTTAAGTCAAGAAAATTTTCTTGTCTTGAGAAAATTTCTCTCTTGCTCCAAAAAATTAAATATCTCGATAGAAGTAAATTTTCATTAATATTTTTATTGATTAACATGTCAAATGGGAAGATCAAATAATATTGAATCATTTTTTTTTTCATTCAATACGTATAATTGCACGCTAAAATAATATAAAATGGGTATCAAATATTCAAAAGAAAAATTTTCTCACGGTTAGAAAATTTTTTTCTCAACTGAAGTAGGTGGCGCTGCTTCCCTAAAGTATCTAAAAATCTTGATCAAATATGCAAATTTATTATATCAAGTATTTATGATAATTTGAATTAAAAAAAAATTACTTCCACCAAGAATAGAACTTCAAAAGAAATTTTTACTTTGGCCAACCCACTTAGATCTTCCTTCAGGCACCCGAAAATTTTCTTGAGCCAAGAATTTTGTTCTCCAGTTAAGAAATTTTTCTTTCTGTGTAAATGTATTTTTTTTGTTTTTAAAAAATCAATCACCGGAAACAATCGCAAAAAAGAAGAAACTATGAGTATATATCTACGTTTACGGACAAAAATAAGATACTTGAGATAACCCGTAGCGGCAAAATCTGTTCATTAGAATTTCACAGTTAACGGGACTTCAAAACGAGGGCTAGACAATTAATTAAAGCCAGTGATATAGCGTAATCTAATATCATAAATAATAGGAAACTCGCGCCCGGCTCGCTCTACAGTTGAGTCATTATTTATTCAGGCGAATTCTCTCCCTGCAGTGTACTACTACTGTATGTAGAATTCAGCACTCGTATACACAATATCTATTATGACTGTGTGTGTTTATGAATAGAGTAGTTGTGTCCCCTGCGATCCACTTTTCCCCCTATTGTACCCTTTTACCATCCAGTGTTATATACCCCACACACCCATTTACCCTCCCTGGGCACTCTCTGAGTCTGTTGTACTCTACCAGACACCACGGTTCATGTATATACGTAGAACCCAGTCATACAGTTATAGCCCGGCATGGTACATAGCACGGGTCTGGACACCCGAAATTAAAACAAAACGAATCTGAATCATGGAATACAAGTTAATTGGCCTATTGCGACACGTCTCTGCATTATTATCTTTTTGTCATTCAGTGTTACGTTAATTATCGTCCATTCTCTTCTAACTGTTTTTATTTTCTAAGCTTTGTTATTACTTTTACTTATTACAAGATGAGTCTAGGGGCTTTTTTGCTTTATAATTTTCATTTGCGACAGATTAAGGTAGATTAGTTTGATGGAATTAGTATTAGTGAAAGATTACACTGAATTTTCGATAATACCTAATGGGTGGTAAGGTATTAGGAGTTAATAATTCATTGTGCTCGCAATGTACAAAGATTAGCGCTGTGAATCTGTTTCAGAAAATTTTTTTTTCTATTTTAGATTATCTTATTGACAAATTACTTTGTGGACAAGAATTTCTTGACTTAAGAATTTTTTAAATAAAGAATTTATTAAATTAATTCATTAGTTTTTAATCATTTTAATTAAATTAATTCATTAATTTTAAATCATTTTAATTAAATTAATTCATTAATTTTTAATCATTTTAATTAAATTAATTCATTAATTTTTAATCATTTTAATTAAATTAATTCATTAATTTTTTATCATTTTAATTAAATTAATTAATTAATTTTTAATTATTTTAATCAATTCGACCAATTTGTTAGACAAGAATTAAATATAAAAATTTTTGAACTGAGAAATTTTACGAGATTTAAAAATTTTTCGTCTTTATTAAAAAACAATGAAACTCTTTAAATTAGTTTTCTTGATTCAAGAATTTTTCTCTTAAATCAAGTTAATTTTTTTTTGAGTGTAAAAAAAAGAAGTATCATGCTTGAAACTCTTCCCAAAATCGACCGCATGCGTTTGACAGTCAAAGATTATTTACATAAGTCCCACATACCCAAATGTGTACGTCATTGTACTAGCACATATATAACCTCCTTATATACATGTATATAGGGAGTGTTGGGGTTCTCGAGTGTGTAGAAGTAGCTGAGGGCTGAGGACTGAGTCGAGGAGTATAGGAACTCTAGGACATAGAGACGGTTGAATGGGAGCTCTTCCTCATCCCCTCAATGTCACTACCGGCATCTCTACTAGCAAAAGGCGTCGGCGTCGGTGCAATACGACATACGAATTTTATTTTCCAGCTCCACTGGCATCCTATATATTGCACGCTTTGCTTTACTTATTCACTCTTCTACACTCTACATAACAACAGCCGTGTGTCGCTAGTCAGAATGCCTTATGTAGACCCATGCACGTTGTGCGAAAAATATATAGATCGTTTTTACTCCCTGCATATGAAAATATACATTGAAATAAGGTTCGTCGAGGGTAAAAATAAATAAAAAATAAAATAAACTAAAAAATTTTACGTGAAGGATGCATGGGAGCACGTGAATTGAATTCCGTATATTTACTTTTATTTTTTATTCTATTTTATTTTATTTTATTTTATTTTATTTTATTTATCTCTTCTCTTCTCTGTACCTTGACATTATTTTTTATCCTTGACTTGATAAAGGATAAGAGATATCCTATGAAATACTTCTAATTGGACTCGACCGAAAACTTTTCCGAGAAAGTTTACCGAAAATAAAATAAAAAGTAAATACATTAAGTTAACTCGGTAAATTCAATGAGAATGGAAATTCAATTTTATTCTATTTGATTTTAAAAGTTATCATTGCTCGTTCCTATGTTATGTCAAATTGAGAAAAGGAGAACAAGAAATAAGAAATAAGAGGACATTACGTATAAATGTATATGTATGACGTATCGTAAACGACTCGAATCCACGATCTGTATATTATATTGAAACTTCTACATTCTATAATACTTTTATTCCAGAATCGCTGTATCAGGAAAAAACTCAGGCATTATTTCTCAAGTGTTATCAATTGACCGTATTTTTCTTTACTCAATTTTTTTTTAAAAACCCTGACAAATTGATTCCTTATTTTTCCAATATCGTTATATGCATATTATTTTTTTACGATTTACATTTTTCACGAATAGTCGTACAATAGAGCATTGAGAATTATTTTTCCAATATTGTATTTTTAAAGTATAATAGTCATTTTATTGTTCATTTAATATTTACATTTTTATTAAATTCATTTTATCTTAAATTTCTTTGAATAAGAAACATTTTTTTATACTATTAAAATATAATCAAATTTCTTTTATATTTTCATACATAATTTAAATCGAGAGTTTTACCCACTCCTAGTATGCTAAGTCATTGATTATTAAATTCTAATTAATTATTCACCGTCGGTGTCAATCTAAATGTTAAAAGGCAATCCAGATTTTTGCATTAAATTTATTTCTGAAAAATCGATCATTTTCATCAAAAACTTTATGATAAATAATTCGACAATTTCGTTATTAAATTTAGAATTTTTATAATTAAAGTAGTAAATTTTACATCCACTGACAGCATTTAATATTTAACATTTAAATGTTGTTATTATTAGTTATTTTACAGATAAGTCTAAAGTAAATTAAATGTACGAAGTAACTTTACTGAAATGGATTTTATTTTTTACAACTGCGCGGGACATAATTTTAAATTATTGTGTCATAAACTTTTTAGATCCAGAAAAAATTTACGAATCAACTTTGTGTTTGCAACTTACGTAATTTTATATATATACATCAAATTTGCCCCATAGGTTAAAATTATTCCGATTACTTAGTGAGAATTAATAACGCAAGAACAATTTTAGTTTAATTGAACAAAAATTCATGAAAAGTTGCGAGGAATTTATTAATTACTTTAAAAAAAATATATATATATTTTTTTAATTGAAATATTTGGAAAAATTTTTCCCTTCAATAAATATTAATTGAAGGTAAAAATATTTATTAGAGATATTTTTTTTTTATCAACTAATGAAATTCAACTAATGAAATGAACAGTTTCAATAAAAGAGGAATAATTACGTGAATATAAAAGTTTAATTGTGATCAAACAAAAGAGAATTTCAATAATTAAATATGAATGATGGAAATTCTCGTAACAGCGAAACGAATATAAAAAATTTATAACAATAAAAATATTTTTATATTAAATCAAGTAAAATTAAAAATAATAAATACGATGAAATACAAAAATAAACGAGTGAGCAACGAAGGATTGCAAATTATTTGATAGAAAAATTATCTTGAAGCTATTTTAAAAAATTGATAAGTTAAAATATTTTTTGGTTAACCATTTATTATACAATTATAAATTAAATCAAAAATACATTTAAAAAATACATTTTTTCGGATTCTGGAGCAATGTAATTATGTTAAACAAGAATTGTATCCTCGAGTAGATTAATTGATTTGGTAAATTGCACGCTCGTTAGATATGACCCATGTAATGAGTCTCCAGGCTTCAATAATAAATAAATCCTGACTGGAGTGTATATGTAATATATGTACTATGATTATTATTTATTATATATGTGCCGAATATTGAGAGTTCGGGATAGCACGATTTATAGTATCGATTGGTGTACGCGTAACATTTCTCGAGTATCATTCCTATTCTGTGTATGTATTTCAGTACAATATATATTTGTCGACGTTGCGGATTTTCTCGAGCACGAGCACAAGTGTGCTACGCCGCATCGTACACACGGTATTGCTAATGCAAACAAGAAATCACGTTTCTACTAGTCTGGAAAAATTGTCATATATCATATTCTCTAAGTAAATATTTACTTAGCTATATACGTGCCTATTTACCTAAGCGATTATATCAACATGCGTGGTAATATTTGGATAAATATTTTATTAACTTGTACAGATAATTTTTTTTAGCAATTATTCAATAACTGATGAGAGAGTCGTAGAATTTTTGTGTCTTTTTGCGAGGAGTGTAATTTTTATTTTTGTACTATCTATAAAACATTTAAAAAAAAAATAAGGAATTTTTTATCAATATTTCTTGAAGCAAACTTCCATTAAAATATTATACTTTTTTAATACGATGTCTAGTAATAAATTCATTGAAAAAAAAATTTGCATCTTTAGAAAACACAATTGGTAATAATTATAAATCGAAGTCTTGTAATTTTACAAACTTGACTAAGTAAAAATACAGGACAGTTTAAATTTAAAGTTTTCTAATTTTATCAATAATTTTGTAAAGGTTTAGTTTACTAGAATTTGATTTTTATAAAATTTTTTTTTGTAGACTTGATATTTAATATTGTGAAAATTTAAAAGTAACAATTTTTCCGAAAATAAAATATTATTTTGCAATATTTTATTAAATTATAATATTCAATAACTAAATTTAATTCCAAATGACTAATTCAAGTAATTAAGTAAATAATTTCATCGAAATAAATAATTATGAATACTCGACGAATAAATTCAATTGAAAGTGCTTATTTAATTATTCGGGCAATCAAATAATTAAACGAACAGTTTAATTATTTTCAATAATTCATCCAAACATGAATTTTTTATTTGAATAATTTCAATAGTTTATTTACAATGAAATCGCAAACTAAATGAATCATTTAATTAATTATAATTCCAAAAAAATTCAGATAAAAATTTTTACTTCATCATGAAACCGATAATATTTCTCTCAAATTAGATCGTAATTAAATTAAAAAAATAAATTGGATATTATTTTTTTTTTAATTAATTTAATCACTAATTTTTTTAATCAATGATTAAAATAAACTCCAATCTAGTTATTTCGACTCGATAATTAATATAAATTTAATTACTCCCTACACTGTAAATTGATAATTAACGTACACGGCTATTTTTTTTTAATAGATTTTTTTATAAATTCAATCATTGCATTTGATTTCATAGTAGAAATGACAGAAAATTTTGTCATTTTTTCGCTAAAATAAAATGTCTTAGTACATTATCAATCAAACTACCATTGTTGCGTGTTAAGCTCAAGTGATTATTAATTGCTGAGCGCCACTGTGGTAGGTACTCAAGTGTCACACGTTTAGTTGCATAATGTCTGATGTATATTGATGCAAGCACGACCTTACATGTGTGTGTTTGAATGGTTGCGATGGTTATAGGCGTAGCAATAATACACATGTGGGAGTAGAGCGTGAATTGTTACATAGGATCGTCAAAGCGTGAACGCGAGCAGTTTGATCTTATTAACGTTTCCATTCGTCGGTGGCACGTGGTGGCAAACAAGGTTTCACAGGGCACAGAGTGCAGAATATCTGCACGCCTCATGTGCGATATGTGCCCTTCAGTGCGACAACGTCGATGCATCATCGATGTTCTGTTTCCAATAAACTCAACCAGACGTTCCTGCTCCACTCTTGTCATTAATCATCCAAAGTAGTGTACGGAGCAACGAGCAACACGACAAAGGTAACGTCTGCTGCTAATGTTATTATTTAGTTCCTTTTTGTTGATATTACGTTAAATTTTAGTACATGTTGTTTAATACTACCTTCAAAATAGGCTGGCAATAGCCTAGTCAGCTCGGTGCCCACTTTTTGAAAGAGTGGGACCCGGGTTCGATCCCGGCACGCACCACTATTTTTCAGTGATTATAATTAAAAATATGTGCGTTACGTTGCCAACCTCTAAAAGTGGCAGAGATAGCCGGGCGGCACACGTCTGACTTGGGTTATCACCTATTTAAGCAACAACTTGAATGGGTGACCACTCTAGTCGGCGTTGGTTAGCGCGAGGGATCTCTGCACACTAGGAGAGGGGCCTAATGCTCCAGTGGTCGATAAAGAAGAGTTTCTTATCAATCACTGTAGACTTAGCCCAGCTCCGACTGTACTATCATGGGTTTTCTCTGTGGTTTTTCCCATGTTACTGTTTCAACAGCCTGAGAGGTGAGGTTCAGGGCAAATGCGGTACAGAAAGCACAAGTCGGTCCACAGCCGCAATATAAAGCAGAGGAAGTGTTAATAATATAAGAGCAAGGAAAGCGTAAATGCTAGGAGAAAGAGGGGAGATAAGCCTTGTAAAAACCGAGAAAGGTGTACAAATAAAAAGCAATTCTCTACTACCTTCAAAATTGAAAAATTGCGTAAAAAAATTTAATAATTTTTGTACGCAAAATTTTTTTCTTAAATTTATTTGTTTATAAAACATGACGAAGCAATTGTCAAATGTCGATAATTTTCATGGTTTTAATTTTTAAAAATAAAAATCTTAATCACTTAATTACCGATAATCAAAATTATTATTTTTATTATTAAAATAAATTAATCAGATTAATTTTTAAGTTATCACCTGACTGATAAAAAATGAATTAAGAATTTGCTTTGTTAGGTGAAGAGCCTAAATAATAAATATTCATAGCACATTGTTAATTGATTCTTAACCACTATTATTATCATTGTTATTATTTAAAATTATTATTTTTTGTTATTTATTAGATTCAACTGAAATTAATTAAATTAAGTGGCTCTGTAAAATTATAAATATTTTCGTCTGAACTCATTGTCTTTTCATTTTAAGGTGGAGCAGCGAAAATTTTCAAATGGAAGTTCTAATAAAAGTAAATAATTATATTGAATTATCGAAGATAATATTTTTATTATTAGAAATAGTTAGAGTGAAACTTTCTATACAACAAAGAAAATGACAGATGATACAAATAAAACTTAACTCTTCAATATATTTATATATTTCAATAATAAATAGTTAAATTTTTTAAATGGCTTGTTCATCACATTGTATAATCATCACATTCTATTATTTCATTTTTTTTCTTCATTGTTCATCTATATTTCACGTCTTTAAAAAGTTCAATTAAAAAAAATTAAAATAGAGTGACAAGGTCATATTAATTTATTTTAAAATTAAATTTTGTAATTGTATTTTGAAAATGATTTTTTAAATAACCAGGACAAGTTGTTTTCTCTAATTATTTTTTATAATTTAAAATTAAAAAAAAATATCAGCCATTATATTAGTTTAAGAAAATAATTTTATTTAAATCCAATAAATTTATTCACGCAAGCTCAATGCACAAGTAATCCAACAAACGACATCGATGTCAATAATAAAGCTGTAAGTTAAATTTTTATTTTTAAAAAAAGCTTAACTCTTCAATATTTAACAATAAAAATTCGTAAAGTAAAAAAAAAATATATATATATATATATATATATATATAATTGCATTATTTCAATTTTTTTTTCTCATAAAAGATAGAAATGAAAGATTGACGTGAATCTGAGAGTAATTTATTGGTGGGTCGTGCAACTCGAGATGAATATGCGGTGCAAAGATTGGCGGCGGGGTTTTAAATCAATTATAAATCCAGAACTCACAGTTAGTTGGAATAGAAACTTGAAGATGAATTGAACTGAAAGGCCGAGGTATAGAGAAGCTGACAGTGATGGTTTAATTGGCGAAGAGACGAGCCGGTGACACATTGGCACGAGACATCGGGATCTCCAAGCCGTCTATCTTTGTGAATGATAGCAGGGCGCATCCTTCGGTCGAACGAGTAGAATGAGCCTCACGGTACGGCTGGTTCCCTTGGCGTTCGCACGAGTCGGCAGGAAATTGATTGGCTTTCCCAGGTTCCATTCCCCACGACCCACACTGAGATTTATTCCCATCGACCTTCAACCGTGTAATTTCGTGTTACAAGTTTACACCAGGCTTAACTCCTTTGTATTCATTGACTTGTGTTCAAGTTATACTTGAACACTCGCTCATTGATCATCTATCACTTCGTGGCTCGTTATGATCCGATTAATGTTGTCGAGTTTCGGGTTTTCCAAGGCGTGGAACATTTTTTTCATCAATTTCATATCAAGCGAGTGTCGTAATTCAAGCTCAAAACTCATAACCCATAGCATTGTATTATTTTTTTCCAAATAAACTGTCGGATTGTGGCGAGTTAATGGTAACGGTAATGGCCGAAATGGGTAAGGTCTCAACTTGGTACTCAACTTTGCATTTCCGACTGTTGAAACTCCATAGAATGCACCAGACAATTTCGAGAGATGAAAGTTGACAGATGTTTTAGGATTTCATGAATGGGAAATTTTTATCCTCGGTTATGGGCTATTGTTTTCATATCGATTGAAGATTTTGAATTTTCAATTAGGAAATAACAGTTTCATCAGAATAATAAAAAACTTTAAAAATTTTATTCTAAATTCTTGAAGATTTTTAAAAATAAGATGTATGACCACTTATTTAATCTGGACATTTAATTTAATAACACTCATTTATTTAAACTTTATTATTACTTACTGAATTTTGTCAAGCCGTTAAGCAAATTGGTTAAATCGGAATGATGTTTTTTATGTTATTTATTTCTTAAATTTAGAATAGATTATAATTAAATAGTTACTATAGCAAATACTAATATGATTAATAATAATGATACTCGTCAATATTGTTAATTTATCAATCTAATTGTATACTTTTCATTATTTCTGTATGTATATATGATGTACCCTTAATTATGTCTGTATTTTTTATAAGTTTGCCATTCGGCAATTAGGCCTTGGCATAATAAAGCAAATCTATTTATCTAAATTCTGATTTTTGATAAAAAAAAAAATGAAAATTTTATGAACTATAAAACTACTTATCAAGGTCGTAAAAGTTTTAATGAAAAAATGTAAAAATCAATTTTTTAATTAAACTACTTCTTCTTATTCATTAAACGAAAATATTTTGCATTTAAAAACTTAATATAGAATATTGTCAACATGATATTATAAAGAGTTTATTAAAAAATTTAAATTAATAAACAATGAAAATGTTAATGCATTCAAAAATTAAGAGTGCTATTAATAATTCAGCTTTTAATTTAAAACGAAAAAAAAAAATTTACCGCAGCTTGGATTCGAACCGAGAACTTCAGAATACTAACCATGAAAAAACTATAATTAATTTTTAGAAATATAAATAATTGTTTAAAAAAAATTTAGCGTTAATGTGTTAATAATAGTAATGATAATAGTAAAAAAAAAAAAAAAAAAAAAAAAAAAAATATGCCGCAGCTCGGATTCGAACCGAGAACTCCAGATTGCCGATGGTTAGGACAATGGTCTCCACATGTTTCTATCCACAGAAACCTGCAGAATAAATAGAGGCTAATATTAGTTGGTAATTCAAAGTTCATGAACAGAGATCATGCACAGACCACCATCCCTACAACACGAGAAGTGATACACTGGGAGCGGTCATCCATATCCCCGATACCATGAGGTTCCTTCATGGCAAGGGGGATGCAGTATACACTTGACAAATCGTTCTGGCGCGTTACCACTTTCGCCACTGCGGCTCTGGTAGAACCGAAAGCTTTAAATTACTTATAAGGTGTTGATGGCTTTCAATGTCTTTATCGACCGTAATCGTTGATGAATAAATTTATTTAATTTGTTTCTTTTAAATAATGGCATACAATTAATAAATTAATTAATTTTTTACAAATTAAATTAATTTATTACTTTATTAACAAATTATAAAATTTTTTTCTTAGTATATTTTAATTTAATTTCAAGAATTCTGAATAGAAAAAAAAATATTAATAAATTTCATTTTTCTACTTCTAAATTTTACGAAAAAATGAATTTAAACTATACTGACAGTCTGTGAGTTTAATTTTAAATTTTCATACAAAAATATTAAAAAAAATTCTGATGCCTGGAGTATCGTACTATTTAATATAAATATTTCCATAAAATCTCAATCAAATATCTAAAAAATGTTATGAACTTTCTAAAACAAGCCTATGTAAATATAAAAGTATATATTGAACAGTTGTGTCTATATATTTTTTTTAATCGAAAAAAAACATTGGATTTTATTTACAATTCTCTTTGATCCCGATCGCATTTTCCGCGACCATCCTGCTCGTTTTCTGTTAAATAAAAAAAAAGACATCATTTTTTGTTTAATCAACTTTTAATTGCGACATTTAATTAGATTGGACCGGAATGAAATAGAGCGAAGGTGTTTAATTGGATTACAATGGATATTAGCAAAAATACCGAAACAAAGTGAATTAATATTAAGTTTGAAAAGCTATTTACGGAATATAAATGAATATTAATATGTATATATGTATATAATGTAAAACTGTCGAAATAGTTGGAATGAAATTAGTGAACATCGTATATGTAATAAATTAGAGAGTAGAGTGAAAGAGAATTAAATTTATAGTTACAAATGGACTGTCCGGTGTCCTTGTGGTTTCAAGAGCCTTTTCCCTTGTCTCAACATGGCTGTTTGCGTCAAGTACCGTTGACTGAGTTTCATTGTCTCCGTGCAACCAAAAACTCAGCTGTACATACACATAAACTGTAATGCTGTTCTGTATCTGGGTGTCTACTAGGTGCAAAGATAACAAAGGGATGATAAAAGCGCCCTCAAATCGCGTACGATTGATCCATTTTAAATTTACAAGTATTTGCATACTTATTCTTCGATCCAACAGTAAATGGTACTCTTGACCAAAGACTGACGACTGACGTATACAAGACAAACCTGGTCTTGTCATGATTAGATAAATTTTCTATTTATGAAAAGAATAAAATAGCGATCTAAATGAAAACTATAGATTGTAATAAAAAATTGTTAAAAAAAAAAGTTAAGTTACTGAATAAGAAACCTTAATGGTTAATATGCTTTAAAAATGTAATGGAAAATGCGAGTATTTGATTAGATATTTCTTTTTCTGATAATTATTTATAATTTTGTATTTATTTCTCTAAAAATTTATTACTTTTTGTACTTATTATCTCTTTGCATTGTATTATCGACACTAATTTTGTAAAAAAGTCTATGTATTATAAAACAATTATTTTTTGTACTGGTTCTATACACAGATGTTTTTGCACCTCGATAGAATTCCTTACCAAATAAATAAATAAATAAAATAATTAAGAAAATAAGGATCAATAACTTTAATAATATCACTAAAATCATAAATGAAAAATCAGTAGATCCATTTTAAGGATCCACTATCCCAACAGCCAAAGCTATCCAATGCATTGTACTCTGATCTAGTCTCTCTATGCTATTAGCCATTGCCATTAGTTATAGGCCTGTATTTGACAACCAGTAGCTTCAGTAATTAGATGCCAATTAATTCGATCGAACCCAAAGACAAACAATTAGTCCTGTATATTAATTAATGAAAGTTGTATACGTACAACTAAATGGATTGAATTTAATTATAGAATGGATGAATAAACATTTAATAACACGATTAGCTATTAATTCACGGTTAGATCTTAACTCATATCCTAAATCGATTTGGCAACGATCCTCAAATTCTCACTTATGCTCTTACTCACAGATCACTTCGTTTAAGTGCATTCAGCTTGATGAGTGTAATTAACACCGTGTTCTCTAATTCGTAATTTGAATATTCACCGATTGCTGTTGCTATTACTAAGTGCTGATAAATTATTCGAAACTCCTTGTAATTACTACGATCAATAGTTTTTTTAATTTTCTATATTAACAGAGATAAAAATTTCACTTTGTTGATAAAAAAAAAATTAGAAAAACGATTGATCCTGAAAGCCATCCCTGAAATTTCCCGCTAATTCAATACCGAAGCGCTTAAAATTGTGCTTATGACGTTTTTGCTCTTCGAGCTCAAGTTAAATAGAAAAATTCTTGAATCAAGTTAAATTTACTTGAACTAAAAAACATTTTTAGTTCAAAAACTTTTTTAGATAATTGTTTAGTAAAAAATACATTTCCATCTTTGATAGAAATTGTTTTTTAATAATTTAAATTTTTAATATTATTTAAATCATCAATCAAAAGTAATTCAATTAAAATTGTTATGAAGATAAACAAAGTTTTCAAAGAAAGTTTGATTAATATTTGTGCTCAAATTAAAAGTTTGCCTATAAGGGAGTTTTGATTGTAAATAAATAGATCAATAACTGCATAAGCTTTGAGCAAATGTAAATATAGACATATAGAGATATGTTTTGAAGTGAAACAACTGATATTTCGTATCAACATTATCTACAGATCTATTGCATAAGCTACTGTACACTTGGTTTTGATTGGAAACGTGGGAAAACACCGGCATCACCGACATGTCAGTTGTTTGTGTAAACTTTGGATTATCTCTCGTAGCTTGTCGTCAAACATACCTAGGATTCAAGTGTAATAATCTATCATGGTTCATTTATTCCTCTACAAGCGGCTGGGCTACTTTGAATTTATCCAGAGGTCAGTATCTACTGGCACAGCTATGCTGTTTCAATTGGGGTTTATACTATCAGTTGATGGTTAATGTTAGATACCATAAAATTTCTTTCATGAATGAGATAAAAATTTCAGAATTTAGAAATTATAACAACAAATTTAAAAATTTAACGTTTGACAAAGCTTATTTTTTTTTTAATTATTTGATAAAGTAAGAAAATAAATGAGGTTTTATTTTTCATACCGACTGGACGAAGTTTTCTGAATCACCGATGACATTTTTGAAATTTCTGTTGTCTTCAATGATGCTCTTTATTAAACAAACCGATTGAATGATCAAAAAGGTGATAATTTGATGTAAAACCTAAAAAATAATTGTTTGGAATTAAAATTGTAAAAAATATTGTTCGTATCATATTTATGAAATAAATATACAAAATGGTAATTTAAGTAAAAAAAAATTTAATTGAAATATTTGTTAATGTTTAATAGTTATTTATAAATTAAAAAATGTCTGCGACATTAAAAATGATGACACTAAAGTTGACAGACATTAGAATTTTTTTTAGAATTTTAAAACAATGAAATTATTATAAAATAAATTAAATAAAAAAATTCCACATGTGAAAATTAAAAAAAATTATAAGTGGAAATTTTTAGAAGCATTTTTTTTTATTGTAATTGATTGGTTATAGAATTTAAAAAAATTGACAGCTGTCAGCTATAACTTCAGTCATAATAATAATAAAGTTAGCCGACATTTTTGATTTTTTTATTTTGCTTAATTTATTAAATTATAACTAAAAAATCATTTTTAAAAAATTGCACTTATAGTTTTTTAAGTTTTTAACAAATGAAAAAATTTTTTTTGTAATAATTCTTTAATAAAAAAAATCATAAAAATTTTTAGATGTCAGCTAACTTTATTTTCATACTTCAGTATCTTTAAAAATGATATATTTACCTCTTTTTTCATTTTCTGAAATAATTCATCGCATAATTGATTTTTTTTTTAAATAAAAGAAGATATAGCTTCGTTAAACTTTTGGAAAATATTAATGGTGGACGAAAAAAAAAATTTACTAATTTAACGCGACTCTTTTACATTATTTATTTATCTTTTCTATTGATATTTGTTTAAAGTTTATTCATTTTAGCTTATATTTAATAGAATTGCAAATTATTCTTGTTTTTTTTGGCAATGTTCTGATAAATAATCAACAATAATCATCATATATAAATTGTTTAACCATTTATTGCCTAAGCCTAACTGACAGCAACAGCGTATCTAGCACTCTGAAGGACCAAAGTGTTTATTAACTTTTCAAATAGACAAGTTGTGGCCTCTGGCGGGAATTTATGAACTACGAATTCCCGGTGAATTTATAACTGATCGCCATTTTTAGTGCAAACCTTGTAAACATACGAAACTCTGAGGCATCTAATTACTATATTTATCAAGCATTTACAATAAATAACCCACTGACTGGATAGATTATTTACAAATACGCAACAATAAATAATAGTCACTTAAATTAACTCATTTGATGTAATTGTTCTTGAAGTGACAGTTCATTACTTTGGTGCGTATGAATAACCTACAAACTCTTATTAAACGTCATCTGTTATATATAATTATTTTTTTTAAAACTCATTAATTCAGCTGTAATTAATTTTTGTATTGTTTATTTTTTTTTTAATTTTTATTTATAATTAATAACACTCGCTTTTTTTTTTAAGATGTTTCAAAAGACTAACATTCTGTTTTGTAATTATTGATTTTTTCATGGAATTATTTGATTGCAATAATGAGTCATTGCATTATTCATCGAAAATAATTATTTTATAAACAAAAGTACTTTAATAAAATAATTATCGCATTTTTTGTAATAAGTTTATTTAAATCAATAAAAGTAGTTGACACACGACAATTTTTAAACAAATAAATTTAATTAAAAAAATCGAAAAATTTTTTAATTTTTGTACGCAACATTTTTTTTCTTACATTTATTTGCTTATAAAACATGAAGCAATTGTCAAATGTCGATAATTTTCATGTTTTTAATTCTTAAAAATAAAAATCTTAATCACTTAATTACCGATAATAAAAATTATTATTTTTATTATTAAAATAAATTAATCAGATTAATTGTTAAGTTATCACCTGACTGATAAAAAATGATTTAAGAATTTGCTTTGTTAGGTTAAGAGTCTAAATAATAAATATTCATAGCACATTGTTAATTGATTCTTAACCAATATTATTATCATTGTTATTATTTAAAATTATTATTTTTCGTTATTTATTAGATTCAACTGAAATTAATTAAATTAAGTGGCTCTGTAAAATAATAAATATTTTCGTCTGAACTAATTGTCTTTTCATTTTAAGGCGGAGCAGCGAAAATTTTCAATCGGATAATCTGAGATAGTGCCTGGTTATTTCAAAATATCCCAAGTGAAAGTTCTAATAAAAGTAAATAATTATATTGAATTATCGATGACAATATTTTTATTATTAGAAATAGTTTGAGTGAAACTTTCTATACAACAGAGAAAATGACAGATGATACAAAGAAAACTTAACTCTTCAATATATTTATTTATTTCAATAATGAATAGTTAACTTTTTTAAATGGATTGTTCATCACATTGTATAATTCTATTATTTCATTTTTTTTCTTTATTGTTCATCAATATTTCACGTCTTTAAAAAGTTCAATTAAAAAAAAATTAAAATAGAGTGACAAGGCATCTTAATTTATTTTAAAATTAAATTTTGTCATTGTATTTTGAAAATGATTTTTTAAATAACCAGGAAAAGTCGTTTTCTCTAATTATTTTTTTAACTTAAAATTTTTAAAAAATAGCAGCCATTATTTAAGAAAATTTTATTTGAATCTAATAAATTTATTCACGCATGATAGCTCAATGCACAAGTAATCCAACAAACGACATCGAATTCAATAATAAAGCTGTAAATAAAATTAAAAAAAATATATATCATTTTTATCGTAAAAAATATTAATAAGTTATTACAAGAAAAAATTGTTCTAAGAATATTATTGTGCTGATTATTGAAAACATTTATTTTTATCTTAAGAATGTGTTGATAATGGAAACAAAGTTTTTTAAGTAGCAACAATTATTAAGATAATTATTTTTCTAGTTATAAAAAATAAATTAAACTAAAATAATAAAGTTCAATGTTTTTAAATAGCAACAAACATTAAGATAATTATTTTTCTAGTTATAAAAAATAAATTAAACTAAAATAATAAAATTCAATGTTTTTAAATAGCAAAAAACATTGATATAATTATTTTTTAGTGATAAAAAATAAATTAAACTAAAATTATAAAGTTCAATGTTTTTAAATAGCAAAAAACATTGGAATATTTATTTTTTTAGCTATAAAAAATAAATGAAACTAAAATAATAAAATTCAATGTCGTTTATTAAAAGCTCATGTATAATATTAACATACAAAATAACTGCCTGCGTTAATTAGTGTCGAACAAAATCATTGTGGTGAAATGTAATTTTTTAATTATCAGCTGGATTGAACCCTGGTGCGCCAAAATGTTCGCATTAATAAATCGTATACTCGACTGGCTAAAGTCGTTATTTTGGAAGGAGGAGATGGAATTAACGTTGATTGGACTTCAATACAGTGGAAAAACAACATTCGTCAACGTGATCGCCTCCGGTCAGTTCAGTGAAGACATGATACCCACAGTAGGATTCAATATGCGAAAAATAACCAAAGGAAACGTGACCATTAAAATATGGGACATTGGAGGCCAACCCAGGTTTAGATCCATGTGGGAAAGATACTGTCGAGGAGTTAACGCCATTGTCTATATGATGGACGCTGCTGATCCCGATAAAATAGAGGCTAGTCGTAACGAACTGCACAATCTTCTAGACAAACCTCAACTGTCGGGTATTCCCGTGTTAGTGCTAGGCAACAAAAGAGATCTCCCTAACGCTCTCGATGAAAATGGCTTAATAGATAGAATGAATCTCTCCGCGATCCAAGATCGCGAAATTTGTTGCTACAGCATTTCTTGTAAAGAAAAAGATAATATCGATATTACTCTTCAATGGCTTATAGCTCATTCCAAAGGTAGTGTTCGTTAAGTTTGTAACAATTAATTATATTTTTTTTTTTTTTTTTTTTTTTTATTTATGAATGGAACAAAACTAAGAACAGAAATTGAAGATCATTCGAAAGTTGTGTTATCAGTAATAACCTTATCAATCTATGCATATTAAATAATGAATATTAATAAATAAAGGAACAATATTTCTTTGATAATACGCTTCTTTGAATCAAGTATATATGCTGATGTATTTCTTTAAAATTAGTCTAGACAGATATTAATAAGAAAAACCCTCTTTTATATTTTAATTACATTTTTTTTATTGTAATTTCAATTATTATTTCTGATAAATTGTAGTATTTATTTATGTTCTAATTTGATTGAATAGAAGTGTACATGTAATAAAAAATTATTCAAACAATTAAGATTACTTACTTTTTTTTTTTATTTATATTTAATGACCAATTAACAATGTGCTGTATTTTTTTATTTTAACTATTTTTTTAAATCATTTTTTGTCAAGGTATGTATTGCGCAATCATTCATAAGTGTATTTATTTATTTATTTATTTATTATTATTATTATTTATAAAAACAAGTAGATTAAAGTAAAAAAAAAGAAGGCTGAATAATAAGTAAATTACGTGAAATAATTAAACATTAGATTATATTAATTAATTAAAATAGTAATCTAATTAATTAATTATAGTTTTAATTTTAAAAAATTCAAAGTACTTAGTGTTAAAATCCTTTTATTTCAACAAAATATTTTAATTACAAGATAAAATTACGCTAGACAGTCAACTCTTTGTTATTTTTTCGGTAGCATTTATATTAAATTAAGATAAGATATTTATAAGCTGATTTTTAAATAGTTTGACCTCAAAAGTCTTATGTTAATATTTAATTAAAGATAATTAAACTAATTTTTTTTTTTCAAGATAAATATCAATTTAATCAATATTTTAATTTTATTTTCAATAATTAATAATTTTTATTTTTATTTTTTCAGATTTCACAAATATTTTATGACCAAATTCCTGAATTTTAAATTTTATTTGAATTTATTGATTAAAAAAATCCATAAAATGTCAAAGAAGAAAAATGGTCGTTTTGATGGAACGTCAGAGGAAGAAATAATGAAGAAATCAAAGACACTGTCAGATTACCTGCAACCAGACTTAGATGTCGTCTTCGTGGGCATAAATCCAAGTTTAACAGCCGCGTACAAAGGTCGTTATTACGCTGGTCCTGGTAATCATTTTTATAAACTTCTGCATGCGTCTGAATTGGTTCCTAAGTTTGTTAGCTTTGAAGAGGACAATAAACTGCTGGAGTACAACATTGGGCTGACGAACATTGTTGACCGCGCTACGCGATCTTCCGCTGATTTAAATGCCAAGGAAATAAAGCTTGGGTGCGATATTGTTAATGAAAAATTGAAAAAGTTCAAGCCCAAGCTCGCTGTTTTTAATGGAAAGTGCATCTACCAGATTTTTGCTCAGCAGTTTGGGAAAACTAAGTTCAACTTTGGTCTCCAGAATGAAAAAATTGGAGACACTGCTCTTTGGGTCGTACCTTCTAGTAGTGCCCGGTGTTCTAATTATCCGAGGATGGAAGATAAACTCTTCTTTTATCAAGCTATTAAGAAACATGTTTTGTTCTTACGAGGGAAAATTGATGATCTTAATTTGAACGAGTTTTATAACATGGATTTGAGTAGACCAGTCGTGAAAAAAGCTAAATCGAATTCTGATTTTAGTAAAAATAGTACGGAGACTAGTAATGAGTATCCTCAGTATTTTGTAGCTGAAATTCTTGATGGTACGCAAAATAAAAATCAAAATAAATTTTCGGTGAAAAGTGAGGCCAAGTCTTCTTATTTTGAGTCTTCTTGTGTTGAAAAAAAAGATTTTGAGGAAGAAATAACAAATACTGGTGATTTGAAAGAAGAAATAAAAGAAGAAATCAAGGAAGAGGATTCTGATTTAGAATCTAAGAGTCAGAAGAAAAATTTAAAGAGGAATCGAGATGAAAGTGATTGAAAATTATTTTTTGAGTCTTCTTATGTTGAAAAAAAGATTTTGAGGAAGAAATAACAAATTCTGGTGATTTGAAAGAAGAAATCAAGAAAGAGGATTCTACTTTAGTATCTTAGAGTCAGAAAAAAAGTTTAAAGAGAAATCGAGATGAAAGTGACTGAAAATTATTTTTAAAAAATCAACAGTTGAAATTAAAAAAAAAAAAATTTTTTTTTAAGTTAAAGAATCCCTATGTCAGTATTGTTTTTTAATTATCAAGTTAATATTATTTATTTTTGTAAAACTACGCTTAGTCTCACCCTACCTCAATTTTTTTAATTACATTAAATTTTTGTAAAAGTATTCACAATTAATAAAAATAAAAAAAAATGATGGAATATTTTGAGAAGAAATTTTTTATAAATTTAACTTGTATCCATCAAAATTTCCTAAGATCCATTTTTTGAAAATAATTTTTAATTATAAATGTTTTATTAATTAAAAAATTTTATTTTTGTTAACTTTTGAAAAATAAATAAAATTTATTTTTTATTTTTTATTATAGTGTATTTAAAAAATAATTTTTAACTTCTCTAATATTGGGAATATGCTTGAAGTAAGTATTTAATTTAATTTAATAATTAATTTATTCAAACTATTAAGTACAACTGACTGAAATATTAATTTTTGCAGATACAGCTGATTTCAAGTGATTGACGATCCTATAAATGCCAAAAGCAAAATCGTGAATTAACCAATTAACTGTCCAAGTTATGGCCGAAATAATCAGCGCATGGATACGATCGAGACTGGGTGTAATAATTGATTTAACAGGACCATCAATAGAAAACTGCTGTCAGGACGGGACATTTTACGCGAAACTGTTACACAGTTATGCGGTAATAAACGAGAGCCAATTAAATACAATAATCCATACGTCAGACCCAGCGTTGGCAAGAGTTAATTTACGGCATCTTCAAGTCTGGCTGCGATTTATCGGGGTCGAATGCGATCGGGAAGCTATAGAGGACATTTCAAATGGCAAAGGTACAGCGGCTTTCCAATTGCTCTACAAAATGTATTTGTGCCTAGAAAATAAAGATCGTTTGCATTTCATAACTCTCGAGAAGGAGCGAGAAAAATATGTACCTGCTTCGACTAAATTTGACGTAAAGGTTGTTCCGGAGGAGCCCGAGTTTGAGAAAACTTTGCCGGAACACCCGTTGCTTAAGTTGTTGGAGATCAATACGCAATTATCGGGTTCGCATAAGGAAGATGTCAAGAAAATGATTACTAATTACTTACGCGAACGGCACAGTAAAGTTAGTTCATCACAAGCTTCAAGAATACTCACAGATAATGAAGACTCTGATGATGGGTCGTTAAAAAGTAAAACTGTTGCTCGTAAAATTGATAAGAAGGAGGTAAGAAGAAATGCTAAGAAGAAAATGATGAAAGAGCTTGATGATTTTGCTGAAAAACATGCTGATATTTCGCGTTCAAAGACTGAAGGTAATTATTTTTGTTAATTTAAAAGAAGTTATAAAAAAAATTGCTAATTTAAAGCTGAGAATTAAATTTTGGTAACTTTTTAATAGAGTTTTAAAGAAAAATTTGAATAAGTTAAAATTAAAATTTTTTATTTCTTATTTATAGAAATTTTGAAAGAAATTTAATGTTCGGTTATTGAAAAAAGCTATTGATTTAATTATTAATACATTTGTGTAATTAATGATCTCATATTATTTATTTATTTGTAAAGAAACGTAATTTACAAAAATATGTTATTTTTGTATGTGTAGAATGATTAGTAATGATTGTATACAATAAATAGCATCTCAACATTCTAATTAGCAAATTGTCTAATTCTATTTTAGAAAATCTTCTATTTGTACGACAATAAATAATTATTTCAAAGTTTATTATACCTTCAAAAAACCATTTAATATCATTAATATCTAATAGAGATATAATATTTAAGTTTGAATCATTCAAATAATTTATAATTGGATTATTGCTACATGAAAATATTAAAAAATCACCCTCTAAAAAATAAGGAGTTAGACAAATTGCTAATTAGACCGTCGATCTGTAAAGAGAAGATAAGTTTAAAAATTTTTATAAATTTGAAAGAAGAGAAAAATAAAACAAGAAAAAAAAATTTAGTAATTGATAACTGATAATATTGTATTTAATTAGAGCCTTATGATGTTCATGGACGTCCAGAAGCCGCAAAACAATACATCGAAGAATTGAAAGCCCGCAGAAAGCGAGATTCTGAAATAGATCAGCGTAACAAAGAAATCCAGAATCGCGTATTGACATATTTTTGGGACAAGTTTGAAGAGGATCAACAAAATCACTTTGACAAAATAATTGCAGGAGCTGTGTTGCGTCAGTCGGATTACGAGAAGAAAATGACCACGAAATTGTGTGAAATACGTCGGCAGAAGGATAGAATAGCTGCTAACAGACAGATGGTTAATGAAATGATGTTCAAAGCCAAAGAAGACCACATGCGTTTGGTTGAAGAAAGCAAGCGCGAAATGAAAGCTTGGGATGATGAAGAGTTGGAGGATGAAGTTAGAAGGTTCAATGAACTCCAGCGACGTTTACAGGAAGAACAAGAAGAAAAAACTAGGCGTGAAGTTTGTAAAATAGCGCAGGATGTTGTTGATGATGTGGTTGACCTCGCAGTTTATTCTCTGGACACTGAAATTCCTCGTGGGTTGTGGAATGAATGGAAGAGCTTATTTGTTAGAGGTTTACAGATTTTTTCATGCAAAGTAGATAGCCAAGATAAATTAGGGAGTCAACCAGAAGTTATTTCTGATTATCTTCAGGACAAAGATTTGAGGGATTATATTGACATTAATGCTCCTTGGAATGAATTTATACCGGAGATTGACCAGGAAAGTAAAGAATTCATCGAATTGGGGAGTATTGCTTTAAGTTATATTGTTCATAAGTTACTTCTAAAATTTCCTCAAGAATTTTTAAGACCTAAACTTCCTGAGGTTAGCGTTCGAGCGATCTTACTTGGAGTTTCTGATCCAAAGCATTACTCAACACTGCAAGATTTACTGAAACACCAGAAAATAAGCGTGATTCGGGTGGAAGATGCTATTAACTATTGTCTTCAGTGTTATAAAGGAGAGAAGAAAGATGAAGACAGTTCAGAAGAATTTAAACTTGAAACTCATTCGGAATCATCCATAAAAAGTCCTGAGGAGTCCACTTTGAATTTTGAAGATAAGAGTAAGAATATAACAAAAATTGAAAAAAAAACGCAGACTTCCAGAGTGATTCCTTTTGATGACATGCACCCAAAATTGAGCGATAGCGCATATATCGGAGAATGGACCTACAGATTTATCATCCAAGGTCAACCCGTTTCTGATGAATTATTAGCCAAGGTTATTTTCGAGTACCTGAAGAGTTTTGACGACATCAAAGGCTGGGTTTTGATGAATTATCCAGTTACTTATCGACAATTAGCGTTTCTTGAGCTGTCATTGAGCGGCAGACCACTGTCTGATGTCAATAAAGTCTTCAGTTTCAATGAAGATGATATTGAAGACTATGAATTTGAACCTCAGATAAAGTTTATCGATTCAGGCGAATCTTTTTGCAGAGAATCAAAACTGCTGCCGCATTTGGTAAAATCTGATGTAAAATATAATTCTTGTTTGACCGCATATGTAAGAATGATTGAAAAACCTGCAGAAGTTGAGGTAAATGCTGAAGAATTACTTGAAATAAGAGCTGAAGATTTAACGCGTGTGGATGAATTCTACATAAACCAAGGAATAGCTCGGGTGGTTTATTACAATGAGTGTGATAGCAAAACACTGAAAAGAGTCGCGAGACTGGTTATTGGGGATGATAGAGCTCCGAGGAAGTTTTCTGAAGAAATTTTTGAGAGTGAAGAGTTCAGAAACAACTCTGTTAAATCATTGAGTGTTAAAAGTTCGCAGTCTCAAGAATGTAAAGTCAAGCCTGGCGAATTAAATTGGACTTGGGTGGATCTGCCACTTAATTTTGAGGTCTCCAAGGAGCTGGTTTCGCTGTGGAGGAACTGCGAAAGTACTTATGTTAATGAACTGAAAGATATCTTGTCTCTGAAGAGGCTAAACTTGACTGCAATCATTCCTTACAAGGATTTTGTTTACAATCGAGTGGCCCAAAGCGGTAAAATTGGCTCGGATAAGCAAGAGCTCGTGAAGAAGTTCAAGGAGGCTTTTAATAGCGTAATTGAAAGTGGCTTTGATGAAGTTAAGAAGAGTGAATTGCGCGGTGACGTAGAAGAGTTTCAGATGGAATTATGGGAGATTTGTGATGCAAAAAGGCTAAAAGCTGATGAAAAGAGGAAGAAGATTATTTTGGATGACTGGACTTCCAAGCAAGTTATTGTGCTGGTTAATATTTATGTCAGGATTATACAGATTGAGATAAACCGGTTTGTGGATACTTTGGAATTTTTAAGGTGTTATTACTTGACGATGCTGCAGCGGACGATTGAAGATAATATTTTTAGGAAAATTATTCTGGATAAAGTTTCAGGTTAATATTTAAAAAAAAAATTATTTAGTTTGAATGAATTTATAGTATTGCTCTAATCAGGTCTAAATTAATTTAAATTAGGATGTTATTGACCAAATTTTAAGGTATTCATTAATTTATTTTTTAGATATTTGTATTGAGTTTTTATTTTACATGAAAATGGTTAATTGTTTATTTGTTTGTAAACACATAGGTGCCTGATGATGTCAGAATAAAACTGATGAAACGTTGCATGTTAAAATAAATGAAATAAAAAACATAACATCAATTTGGTCTACAACATCCTGATTTAAATTAATTGTAGATGAATTTATAGTTTTATAATTATTAATAGGAAATTGTAGAGGTGCAGAAAAAAAATGTCCAAAGCTACCAGAAATAAATGACGCTGCTTTGCAAAAAGAAATTCAGAGTTTGATGTTGGGTGTTAGCGATAATTTGGAGGAAGTTATAGATCATTGTCTAGAAGCAATAACGCCGACTATTGATTATGCACAATCTATAGTTGAAGAGTTATCAAACTCAGCGGTTGGTGATTTAAAGAAAGAACGTGGTTCTAAATCAAAGAGACGTTGTTCAACGGTAAGAGTTAAAAGAAAGTCTGAGAAGTTATCTGATGTTTCTGTAAAACCCAAGAAAGTTAAATTGGGATCCAAGAAGAAAAATTTGTTCTTGGAGTGGAAGTACGCGCTGATGTACGAGATAAATAGAGTAAAAATGAGGGTACAGATACTAAATTCGGCTGTCAAAGCAGACATTGAGTTTCTTCTTGTGAATATTAAGCGAGGATTTTCTTTGGCTGGTCAGTCGATAAATGAAAGATATAAAATTGAGATTGATAATGTCAATGATTTGTTTAAATTATTTGAAAAAGCGATTGAAGATGAACATCTTATTGAAGAAGAAATAAATTTAGTCAACGATTGTTTTGTTATTCCTAAAGACGTTAAAATTGTTGAGCCTTTGGTTTCAGAGGCAGAAATTGATGATAAATTTAGAATAGAACAGTTGTGTTATTTGAAAGATGTTTTCCAGAGTGTGGAACCCCGTGGGATTATTTCAAAGGTTTCGTTTGTATATATTTTGCAAGACTTGATCACTTGCGAAGAATCAGAAGTGGAAGAAGAAGAAGAAGAGTTGAAAGAAGGAGAATACGTTATTTCTTCTTTACCTACCGCGTGGTTGAAGTTAACGGCGCAGGAAATTAAAAAAATAGTTGATGAGGTTTTTGAAGACGATACTGTCGATTGGAGAGAGTTTATTGTTTATGCATTGGATGTTAACTTGAGTCAAGATGCGATGCTGGATGCACTGGATGCTTTCAAGCAGAAAGATAGTGATAAAGATCAAATTATTAGTAGGAAAGAATTTTTTTCTGTGCATCTCTGGCCGTTTAATTTGAAGATTAAGCATGAAGAAGTTGAAAAGGAAGAAATTCTTGATGCAGAGAGGTTAAATAATAAGACAGATGATTTAGATAAGTCTCAGGATGAAAAAATTGAAGATAAAGAAGAAATTAGTTTGGAAGAGAATGATGAAGAAGAAATAGGACGGCTTTATTTGATGAAACTGTTTGTCTGCGATATGTTTTCAAATGATGATAGCGTTAATTATATGGAAGTTTTACTCGCGTTTTGTAAAGACGAGGAACCGATTTATGGATTTGGAAAAACTTTAAGTATTTTTCTTGGGCAGAAAATTTGTATGGATTATGATGAAGGAGAGAAGTATGTCGCGAGTATTGAAAAACAACATTCGCAGCAAGTTATAAAGAGATATGCCAAAAGAGTAAGTTTGGTGTATTTTAGATTGGTATATTTTAATTTTAATTTTGATTTTACAGGTGAGCGAAAAATGTGTGGATGAACTGATTGATTGCGTTGCTGAAAATTTAGATAGAGTTGATGGGTCTTTGAAAAGAAATATTGAAAATGCTAAACTGGTAGTTGAGGATCAGGAAAATTTGCAATTGCTCAGTCCTTCAGATGAGAAAGATTTAAAATTAACTAAGTCGGATGAAGAAGATTTGAAATTAACTAAGTCAGATGAAGAAGATTTAAAACTGAGTAAATTAGATGAAGAAGATTTAAAATTAACTAAGTCAGATCAAGAAGATTTAAATTTTAGTGAGTCAGATGAAGACTTGCTTCTTTATTATAATGAAAATTATTATGATGAGCAGTGTCATGATATTGTGTATTTTAATGCCGGTGGTCGACAAGCGCGAAGAAAGAATACGCGAAAAATGGTTTATTGGATATCAATAGATTTTTGTGAGGTAATTTTAATTATTTACTATTTTTTTCATTAATTATGCACTGGATAAATTATTTTTTAAAAATATTACATTCACAAAAATTAATACAAACAAAAATAAATTCTACTTAAGGTAGATGACCACCTGATAAATTAAAACCTCCTTAAAGAGAGTACAATAAACTTCAATCTAATAAAAAAAAAAAAAAAAATAAAAATATGTAAATCATGAAAAAAAATTTATATTAATATCAAAATTATTGTTAAATTTACCTAGAGTTAATAATATAAAATTTCCTAATCCCATTCCTAAAGTAAATAAATTAAAAAAAGGTTTTTATTTCTTAATAAAATTCAACGACGAAATAATTAATTTTTAATGATTTTAGAATTAATATTTTATTTAAAAAAAAAAAAAAGAATTATTTATTTTTATTATTCATAATGGACATAAAATTTCGTAGCTTATTTTTGAAACTTTTAAAAATTCCCGCTTTTATCTACGCATGCGTAATCGTTTTATACTTCTGCGCATGCGCAAGTTTGAAATTCAACGGCCATCTTGTTTATAGCGATTCCGCCAACAGTCACTGCGGTCCAGTATACTCATTCCAATTCCAATCACACAATTTTATATTTTTCAGTCAGTTTTAACGTCATTGTTACCTCAAATAGCAATAGAAGATCTTGAAGCAAGTACGGGAGTTTCATTAAAAGAAAATTTGCGAACTGTCAGTAAAGAATTACGTTGTAAAGACACTAAAATTAGTTGCAAGCTCGTGTTGGCTCACCGTCTCATCCGTCATGACTTGATCACTCGAATGCTAGCGTCGACCAATAGATTTACCGCCAAAAACCTGAGCAGTATCCTGAGAAAAATTATCAAGGCCAAGTAGTGAATAATTAATGTAAGTAATTTTTAAAACACTTTTATTTTTTATTACATGTTTTTTCGACTGGAATTTCAATTATTTTTCACACTCGTTCATTCGTAATATTCAAAAGCTGTACATAGGAGTAGGTTCATATTTTTTTTTTAATCATTATTTTCGCACAACAACCGGCAAATGACTCATTCATCTAGAGGTTATCGTTACCATTTTAATTAATAAATGCTTAGCAAATATCTAGTGCCTTATGGTAAGTTATTTAATCACTATCTGTCTTTACTGATAGTCTTCATTTTAGTTTTTTATTTTGAGTTTTATTACACGGAAATAATTTTTTTTTGGAAGACAATAATTTTAATTACAAATTTTTAATAATAATTGTATTGAAAAAAATATTCTGAAATTATAAAAATTAAATTAGCCGACATTTGAAAATTTTGATAACTTTTTTTTATTGAAAAATAATTCTTAAAAAATTAAAACAAAAATTTTCACATGTAGAAAATTTAAAAAATTATCTGTGGAATTTTTTAAAAATCCTTTTTTAGTTCTAATTTTTAATTAATAAAAATAATCAAAAATTTTTCAGTGTCGGCTAACTTAATTTTTATTCAGAAATTCATTTACTGAAGTTTGTAAAAATCAACAATTTTATTCTTTAATAAATTATTTAAAAAATACAAAAAGAATTAAAAAAAATGTTTTAGACATTTTTCAATAATTTATTCAATTGAACAAAAAATTAATTTTTGTTTTCTTTAATAAAGTTCCTTTTATAAAAATTATCAATGGAAGCTTTACATTAGCCCGTTGGAAAAATTTTATTAGTTTTTAAATAATTATTTTATATTTACAATAATTAATTAATTTTTTTTAAAAGCAACAATTGAAAAAAAAAATTAAAATTCATTTTTAGATTTGTTTTTATTTCAATACAATTGATTTAATAAAAAATTATCAATCAATTACTAAATGTGATTTTTAATTTACTTTTTTTTTCGTGTAACAAATCTCAAATTACAATAATGTAGCTGTCAGTTCTCTCTATCAATCCAATCACACATTAAGATAATTACAAAGGAGTCGAAAAACAATTAATTAAACTTAACGTAATGAATGAGCACCTGCATTCAAATTTGATTACAATAATAGTGACAAACAATTATTCAACAACTATAAGAATAATAATAATTAATTAGATGGAAAAAAACTTTACAAGCTCATTAATTAAACAGTTCTGTCAATAAACTTTTTTGTTTAATCGCTTTTCTTTGATTCACAACGAGTTTGATCGTTTATTTTAATCATTTTCACAGCCCTCGACTTACTAGTTGACATTTTTCGTAAACTTCATTTATTTTTATCTTAAGTATCATGCAGTTTATTTAATCATTAATAGTATCTTCATATTTATATATTTATATTTATATTCATAAGTGATAATGATTATCATACATATGATATGAACCCAATGATTTATTTTATAAAGCAACAACGGAATTATGTAGTTTCAAATTCGCGTACGGTGAAAATTATATTTTGTAAACTAGACAATGATCTGAAGATAGTTCACTTATTTTATTTAATTTAAGTATTTTCATCCAGTAATTAATTAATTACATCAGAGATCATCGGGCCTTGGAATAAATCACACTGAACTTTAATAGTCATTACTTTTTTTTTATAAACAAATACTCGAGTAAAAAAATAAGCATTACTCTCTAATAATTTACATCATGGAAATCAGATCCTACTTTTAATATTTATTTACTTACTTAATATTTATTATTATTATTAATTAGAAATTGTTTTAATACGAACATTAATAATTCTATTACTTATAAAATAAAAATATAATATCTAGAATTCCGTGACTGGGTTTAAAAAATTTTTATCTTCACACAAAGTTCAAAGACTCGCTACCTATTTTTCCGTGAATAAATAATAGAATTATTAATATTCTTAACAATTTATCATTCCGTCGGAATTAACACGCACCAAGTCTTTTATTATCATTTTTACTAAATAATTTACAGTGTTTCTTTTCAATTTCAAATAATAATTTCAATTGAAAAGTAAAATACAATACAAAAAAAAAACGCACTACAAATTTCCATAATAAATATTTCATAATTAATAATAACAATAATAATAATCATAATAATAATAATAATCGATAAAAAATATATGCATATGCTTACTTAAACATACATCTATATCACGTAATAATACTATTACTATACACGAATAGTAAAAAATAAAAATATTTAACAAAGTATAATACAATACGCGCTAATATTATCAATTATTAAAAATACAATAAAATCACCACAGTTATTTATCTTCCAAATATTAAGACACTGTTTAATTATTTTATTATTTTTAAATCATTTGGCACGTTTAAAAATTATTATTTATCATATTTTTAATTTTTAATTTTTAATTTTATACAGTTCCTAATTCGTTATACTAGTTAACTATATAACTTGATAACTTTTAAAAGGGATTAATAAAAAAATATGGGATCTCAGAGTACAGTGCGACGTAATAACATTTGATTCACTTTCATTCATCTCGTCACTTTTTACTTTACTTTTTCATTATCATTATCATCATAATTATTATTGTTATTAATATTATATTTTAAATCGAGTCTTCTGTCTTTCATTTATAAACTTGCTCGCTTTAACTTTTAATTTTTTCACTTTTGGATGTGGATAATAATTATTATTATCCGTTGGCTGAATTTTTTTTCAACCAAACCAAGGTAGCCATCAGCTGGGCTGCGGGGGCGTTAGTTTAACAAGTAACCAAGTATAAAGTTTATATTTTTTTTTATCGATTAAATCGTATTTTAAATTCGTCAAGCCGTCGGTTGCGAACCTTTTTTTACCTGTTTTTAAATATTCATACCTGAAAATAAAAAAAAATATTTGTGTAGTTATAAAATATTAAATTTTAGTATGGTAGTGAAACATTTTATTTTTTATTTTTTTTTATTTAATAATTCAACTAGAAACATAAAAAATTTGATATTTAAAAAAAGAAATTTTATTTTAAAATATAACTCAATTTTTATTAAAAAAAAAAATTAACAAATCAATTTTAATTAAAAATAAAAAATTAATAAATCAATTTTTATTAAAAATAAAAAATTAATAAATCAATTTTTCTTAAAAAAAAAAAAAATAAATAAACTTTTTGATTTTCAAGAGTAAAATCCTTAAAAAAATTGATAAAAAAAAAGATTTATCGTTGAAGAATAAAAGTTGTAAATTACCTTCGTGGATTAGCTTTTTCCTTTCTATGTGAAAGCATCTTGTAACGTGCGATATTAGGTGGGTAGCGTGATATATGAAGGCCTTTGGCTTTTATGCGATTCGCCATGTCGTCATCTTCACCTCCCCATCCCCAAAACATATTACTGAATCCGTTTACCAGCCGGAACTGACCTCGTGACATTGCTGACACTCCGCCGAATAAATCCGCGTATGGCAGTCTGCAATTTTTCAAAATTACCTCCAATAACTTTTCAATCTTTCGCTCAGTATTAATCATGTCATCCATCAAACAATTTATAAAAAAAAGAAAATAAAATTTATACACTTGAAAAAATCAATATTAGGTTGAAACAATAAAAAATCCTTAGAGTAAAGTTATTGCTTAAGGTACCTGTATTTAAATTTATCAACCGCAACGGACATGTGTCGTGGTTGTTCAGGACAAGTATAAAGATTTCTATCGTCCTCCGGCAGTAAATCAACATCATGAAAGATAAAACAATCGAACGTTTTTTCCTTCAGCGCTTCAACGTATCCTACATTCATCAGCATGGCGCGGTTGAATGGCCCGTTACCTAATGCAGAAACATAACATAAAATTTTACTGATTTTTTTCCATTATTTCTTATATTTTTTCTTCAGATAACATTCATAGCATATTCATAGCTCATAAATATAAACATTTATGGTGTGGTCTATGTGGTATGGTAGGGTCGATTTAAGTGACTCTGATAGTGCACAAAAAATTATGTCGATCTCCGTATCTCGTTCTAGTAAAATGAATCATAAATATTTGAATGTTAACTCGAAAAAAAATTTTTAAATAAATTTTTTTTTTTTTAAATCGGTTCGAACCTTGTTTAACCAAAAAAAAAAGATTTGTCAACTAAAAAAAACTTTGAATGTTTATTTTTACACTTTTTTAATAGTCTATAAATATTTGTAAAAATAAAAAAAAGTTTGATTAATTTTCAGAGATTAATTACTGCAATAAATCCTAATGAGGGCGATAAATAAAGAGATTAGTGTTATTAAAATGTTTACTTGAACAAAAGACTAGAAAGTAGAAGTTGAAATAAATTAATTAAAAAATTTTTTTTGTAGCTATGAATTAAGACTGCTCTTAATGACTGTAAAAAATGAATTTTATGAACAGCGCTCTTGAATGCCATTCTAAATTAGTTACATTAATTCCCCACACATTCATCAGATTAATCTAGATAGTAGATTCTTTAATAACGTTTTGGCGAAATCACGGTAGAAAGAAATAAAACTCAAGTGTTAGTTTGGTATATGGATTAGAGTAAAAAAATTCAACTTGACCTCATGTAAAAAGGTAAATCGGTCACGCAATATACCGCTGCATCGAATTTTAGCTATTCATGCCCTGGTACTTTAATAAATTCTTCACAATACATTCATCCTCATGAATCCGATAGGTATATACTCATAAACTGTCTCAATGAAGACGCAGAAGCTTTCAGCGCAGAATCTCGAGTCTTCAAGTATTCACTTCCGCCTTACTTGAGCTTTACATACCAAGATATGGATGATGTCTATATCTATACACTTATCTTTTCTGCTCGATACACTCCTGGTTTTTTTTCTTTTTTTCTCATTCATATCAAAGACGTTTTCGACTGCTCTATTTCGGAAATTGCGAAGTAACTCCCGAATTTTCGCATGTTATTTTTCAGTAATTTTGCACTTGATCATTTTTTGTACAAGATTTAATTTTTTTAAAATTATCATTATAAATTATAACTTATCGTCTTCAGACAGTTTATGAGTATAATAATCTGCCGATAACTTTTTTCATTTCCTTTTCTTCACTTATCAACAATTTTTCCAATATATTTTTAATCGTTTTGCTTCCTTTTATGCTTCGCCTACAGAACTTGAAAGTTTAAAAGATATGGAAGTTTTCAACAAGATGTAAAAATGATTATCTTTAATGTACTTTAAGTGTGAGTAATTTAAAATACTAGCGAATTTTTCAACTATCTATAAATTCAATCTTGAGTCGTATTAACTAATTTATTTTTCCTTTAATAATTAATAAAAATAAAAATTTTGTCAAAATTCAAAATTAAACACTAAATTTTCTTCAACAAAAAAGTAATCCAATTTTATTATTGCTGAGATTTTCAATTTCCTTTGATCAGCATTAGCACCTATCACAATACTTATGCCCGAGCGAGTTTTAAGCAATTTACTACGGTTGAAAAATCAAACATTCGCTTTTCCGAGAATCGAAACTATCCCGACAGAGAATAGGAGAAAAATAATTAGAAATCCTTTTGGATCGTTCGTATTATTATTAAAAAAAAAAATAATATTTAAATTATATGACATTATAATCTATAACAAGTACTGACTCATAAAGTTATTTTTTTTTCTTTTTATTACTACATCGGATCTATTGAAAATTCGATAAACAAAGCAAGCAAAGTTATCACAATAATGTCCCTCAAGTTTAAAACAGATATTATCTATGCCATGAATATTATAGCACAAAAGATAGAAGATAGTTATATTTGTTCGTATATTATACGTATGTACAATAAACTTGGAGGAATATGCGATCACACCCCGAAGCTATTACATCGGGAAATTATGTTATTGTACTTTGGAGTTTAACTTTACAATTTTAGTTAATATTAACTGTATTAATACCATCATACATCAAACATGTACATATGTATATATCAATATTATGTTTATATTGATAGATAAACTTTGAACTAATTATCTATCAAATAATCCATTATCGCAGTCGTAAATAATTTCAATTAATTTTATTTTCATGAGTAACGAATTTTTACAACTATTCAGCGTGTTTACATTCATTGATTATTTTAATCGGGTGATGAATTGAAATTACCAGTCGTAAATTCAAATTTTTTTTTGTGAAAAAAAAAATATTTTTATAATTCCAGTTTTTAAAAATGTTAATTTAAAAAATATTGTCATCTGAGGGAATAATTAAAATATGAATATGTAAATTATCTGTTAGAGACGAATATTGAATCCAAGAATTTTTTTTTCCATATTTTAATTTACAATTTATATAAATTAATGATAGAGTACCTTCTTGCTCAACGATGAATATTTGATAGTCGATCTGCTGCTTAAGTAGCATAGGATGAAGGTTATATAAAAGCGTTTGAAGATGCTGAGGCCGGTCTCTGTATGGAATTATAATGGCAACTTTGTATCGCGGCTTACAATTTGACGGCGAGCCTTTTCCACCTGGTTTCACGTCAGTGAATTTCACCTCGATCACTGACAGCTCCGGGGGAGTTTTATTGACAACTAATGGACCGGCTGTAAAAAAAAATTATCATCACTTCATGTTATTGAAACGTTTTCAATCTGTCTAAAAGTCAGATTTCCTATCATGTAATTTTTTTTTTTGTATTAACAAATATGTTTAAGTTGTATATAAAAGTAACTCTAAAAAATTTTCAAGTTATTGTTCTTGATCTGACGTCGGATGAAAAAGCTATTGTAAGTTTCATTCAATTTATTTACAATTACTAATAAATAACAACTTTTTTTGATTATTAATGTTTATACTTATGTTGGTGAGTTGTTTCCTAGAGAGTAAAATAAATGAAGTTATTTACCGAGGTTAGGTGGGATGAGAGGACATTGTTTTATAACTGACGAGTCAGTGACGTTGGGTCCATTATAAGTTGTGTTTCTTGTTGGACTAGTTTCCGTTCTTGAGACATTGCTGACATCCTCAGGTGCCACAGCAGGCTGCATTGTTTCTTTAGTAAAGTTCGTGTTTGTCTCTGCCGAATAGGTTGGTACTCCTGTTGTAATACCGTAAATAATCAAACCTCTCGGATGCCCTCGGAATGAACGTTCTGTGTATCTGGAACAATAACAAAATTATCATTATTATTTTAGTCAATAACTTCTTTGAAATATCAATATTTATGGATTATAATTCTGGAAATTTAAATATTTTACTTATCACAACTGTTCAATAGAAATGAATAATTCAAAATCAATAAATTTACTTTTTTTAATTTAAAAACTTAAAGAGTTTAAATTCAGATAATGAAGTTTTAATTTCAAACAAAAGTCGCGTTAAATAAATAAATAATAATTCGTGTAATAAAAAAGTTTTTTTTTACTAGAAGCATTTTTATAGTGCATTAAATATTGAATCAAGTAACAAATAGTAAAATTAACAAAACTCATCTGAATTAGCCAGTATAAATAATTTGAGCGTATTAATAGTAACTAGTGACTAGTTGGAAATTACTTAGATGATATCTCTTGCACACGTAACGGGAGAGTATTATTTTGGGGTAATGTTTCTATCTCCGGGTATCAGGAAATAGAACGTGAGGAATATTCTCAATAATTAGTTTATCGTGACTTGAGATAATTATCGAACTCGGGAATTTACTATTTCCTTGATTAATTTATTCCGTAGAGTGGATTAACGTTTAACGGCTCTAGTTGCTGTTGGTATTTACTTTTACACTCGAGTTCGAGTTCGAGTGACAAAAATTAACCGGATTCGATTTTACCTTTTTTAATTAACGTTTAGCCAGTTTCTATTTTCGGACTTTAGCCCGGCTATTTCGATAGATATTTATAGTTCATTGATTTTTTTCATGTCTGGTCTCTACTCTGCAATTGGGGTAAATTAGTCCGTGAAAAAATTTTATAAATTAATGATAAATGAGTCAAGAGAAAACTCATGCGATGAGTAATGAGTTGAGTTGTTAAAGTTTGATGTTTTATTAATTAAGCTAAAAATAAATAAAAATAAAATTGACTTTAATTAAAAGCTTAAAAAGGTAAAATAATTATTGCTAATTAGGGCAATAGATCACAAACTGGTTGGCATTGAGCATCAGCTGGGTGAACTGAAACCCTGATCATCCAGCTAATTTTGCGGTGACACGTCCGGTCGACTCGTTATTATGGCACAGTACCAACTGCCCGTAAAACCACATACGCACGTGCACAAAGCTCGACAAACTGCAACGAGGAATTATATACACAGCTATACACACAATATCGTAAGCGAAATGTTGATTCCAAGTGCATTCACTCGGGAAACCGTGCAATTCGCGCGTGCCGATGCCCCTCGGGGGTATTACTGCCAATATAGGTTTCCTTCTGTTCTATATTGCTATTTAGCCATAAACCAATGATTGTTATGTCACTATATATATATACAATCTACATTATAACCTGCATTACTCCAACTTCAACGATACTCTCAATTTATTTTTTTAACATTATTGCGCAGCTAAGAATTTATTAATATTAATAATAAAAAATAATACATTAAAAATTTGACCTCGAACTCGAGTACTCAGCTTCTGTAAGACTTAATGAGAAAAAAAAATTTAATCATTTTTTAATTATAAATTACTTCCGAGGACTTGGTAAATTTCTTATGCTAGTAAAAGTCCGTTTAATTACTCCAAAAGTAATCTTGTAGAATAGAATAAAAAGTTAAGTAAAGTAAATGAATTTTATTTTTAGACCTCCGCTCATTGTCAGTATATAAAAAAGTAATAATTTTACTAATTACCGTCTTTTAATTTTTAACCGTTGTAACTAATAGTTATTTGAACAGATGAATATTTTTTCCGACAGTATGGAACGTTCATAAATTACCACTTAACTTTTAATAGGTCGTAACCTCATGATTACTTTGTAACTAGAGTTTATTCTTATGTAGTGATTTATCGTTCTCATTAAAAATTGTGTTATTCGTATCAGAAGCGATTAATTAATATTACAAGAACGAAGATTTATTTAAAGTCGAAAAAACTCGTAAATTCTGATAAAATTATTCTTAATGGATAAAAAGAAAAAAAAATTAATATTTATTAAAAAGTCTCAAAAAATTGCAATAAATTCTCGAATAAATTTTTCTACTATTGTAATTTTTACAAAATTGTTCTTTTAATAACAAGTCACAATTTGAGTTTGCAAAAATGCATAGAGCAATTAACGGTTTATCATTCAATTAAAATACCAGCCATTATCAATAATAATTACGACAACAAATGATGACTAGTATTGACTTTTCCGTTTAATTCCACCACATCATTATAATAAACGTACTCAAATCCGCTTACGCAGCGTAAAATTAACTCAGAATAAGTTTATGCTGATCCGTATAGTATATAATAGTGAAATAGTCCCGAGGGCTTATAACGGCTATCACTCAAAGCTGAGAGTCACGGCGGAGTAATGAAAAGACGAAGACAACCACGATTTAGTGTATCTATGTTACAGAGGACTGAAATTTCATTTTATTATAAACTAACTCATACTATATTCACTATTAAGTCGAATGCTATTGCTATTGCTATTGGTTTTTTCAGAAATAGCCTTGGGCATTTTACTCGTCGTGTCTTTACTTTTCCGGGGTCACGGATTTATTCCTTCCATCCCCAGGGAATTTCTTGATAAAAATTTTGTTGTCAAACTTTTTACGCTCTATGTTATTTAACTTGATGTTTTTATTTAATATTTCATCCGGAATTTATTGCGTCATACGTGAGTTTTTATTTGGTTTTTACGGGACATGATTTATAATTTATAGCGCTTATTCACATTTATATTTGTTCGCATTGATAAAAAAAAAAAAAAAATAAAATAGGTATATACTATTTTTGGAAATAAAGAGAGCATGTGAATTTGAAATGATATGAAGTAGACATTTAACAGTTCTCCGAACATCAATTCAATAACTTGGATTATCCATCACATCCGGTTTATCTGCTAGTAATATCCGAAATGTCGACGAAATACGCGATAATATCTCTTGGTTGGCAATCACCATCGTTATTGACATCCTGCTCTACCAATCTAGCATTTGTGACCCCCATTCCACCGTAATACTTTAAATCATTTGTATAATCAAAGGAATTAATTGATAACGCTTTCACCCAAACAGACGTGATAAAAATTGTCGGTATTAAAATGGAATAAATATATAATGAATGAGATTTTTATTTTACTCGTCCCTTGCAGGCAACTACCTCACTACTCACCATTCATATTTTACATGAATTCGTCAGAATTTACTGTCAAGTCCTCACCTCGGGCTTTTATCTACTTTTTTATCGTGACATCATGTCCCGATTACTATTTTCAGGTCAATTTTTTTTATAGTTTACTTTGTGAGTGGAGGGTTTTGTTATTCATAAGGAACTCCATCAATTGAGATTTTTTCATAGCCATACAGAACCGCCCTATTTATTTTTTCATGCGAGCAATTGATAATAGTTTTTTTTTTTTTTTTTTATTTAAATTTGCTCTTTTTTCCGAGGAATTCCCAGTAGATTATTAAAAAACAGGAAATTGGACGAACCCTTTGTTTGATGCGCGGCTTTTATTCAGATTTTCAGAAAATTATTCTTTATGAATTCTCGAGTTTCGATGGATAATAATACTCGTTAGTTATTAGTAACTTGGTCAGTTAATTGATGTAGCAACAATAATTATCAATTTCGAAAATGTATCCGGGTGCTTCAATACTACTCGGTATTCTGAACCGTTTCATTTGATAATTAAACAAACATTTTAATTAATAAAAGGTCATTCAAACCCATGAATTTCACATCACGGGAGGCCGTAAAAATATTATTTAATTATAAATATTTGAATAACAACTGAGTATCAAATATTCAAATTGTTTTCCACGGTCGACTATGGATTCATATTATTTAATTATAATCAGAATTTTTTTTTGGCAATTAGCGAATTCAATTTGAAATAAATCTATTAAACCCAAATATAAGCGGTTAAATATTAAACTTGATTTGAAAAATTTCTCTTCAAAATAGCAATCATTATTATTGAATGTTCAAGCATACTTCACTCATTGTAACAGCATTCATTTATTCTACACTAGTACAACAAATCAATTATCCAACATTGAATCAAATGACATGCAATTTAATGACCCGAACAAATATTTGCGATGCATTGATCATTTATTAACATCCAATATCGCAAGAAGATGATTTTGGTGTGCGTGTAAAGACAAACATAGCATAATTAGTATTTGCATTAATCAAATAATCTGTCTGTTTACTTCCATTAATTCGGTGCATTATAGAAATGAAAGAAAGTATCACTGAAAGAAAAATTAATTCGATTCAAGAAAATAATTCTTGATCCAAGAAAAATTTCTTAAGAATTTTTCTACTCGAATCAAGAAGATGAAATTCTTCAAAATTATTTACTTGATTCAAGTAAATTTTTTATTCTGTGATTGAAATGTATAGATATGGAGTTCGCTTTCATTGGATAAATAAAATATTCATTTGCGTACTATTCAGATAAATTTGATCGGATAAATCGAAATTTAATGAATGTCGATATCTCGTATACTATATATCAAGTTTGTAGCTGTATACACAATTTATACTTCTTTATTAAGAAGTTTTTCACAGTACTTCCGCTTGCATATTTCGTGAGAAATAAATTTAGCGTTGTATATATATGGGAATATATTGTGGATAAACTCGAGGCGCGAGTGGCAAATGTATATGATATAAGTACATACTGTATGCACGGTTATATCTTTGACGACGCCGGAAGGTAACGCCCAACTGTAAGCTCCAGAAGCTCTTTCAGCGATCTTAAGGGTGGATCAATGGTTTCTCATAAATATATTTATTTCGCCTCGCGTAAAATTGTTCTACCGAAATTGGTCTAATCGAAAAAAGTCCAGTTAAAAGTCGTTTTTATCTTCCAAAAACTTTAGCGATCGATAAATAGGCCTGTTTTGTAGAAATTCATTTTCTCTAGGTCGTGGGATAGTTTTTCTACATTTAATGGAGAGAATAGTTTGATATTTCATTGAAAATATTCGGTAACTTTTTTATTGACTTTACAGTGAGCTCAAAGAATGTCTTTTTCATAGATAGAAATATATTTCCTTCACCTTGCCAGATAGTTGATACACTTTTAGATTGACGAATTCTTTGAGATACAATTGAAAATACTTGGATCGCAAATTCATATTTGAGAAGCTTGTTTGATTTATACTTGAATAACAAAGAACATTTGAAAAAATATTCTGATATTGATTTATATAGGCATATCAAGTTTTTGTCATATCAGAAAATTTTTTCACGGGTATGTTATTATAAAATTAACTAATCTGAGAATTATTAATTAGATCCGTTAATATAAACGACCAATTTACTGAACTATCTATTGGATAAGTTACTCTAGATATTCCGTAGAAACCTCAAAGGCAACACTTAGACACCAAGTTCCACCAGAGTCTGTCTGTAGTGATACCGCAACTGGCGCTTTCTGGCTTAACTGGTCAAGGCGTAGGTTTATCGTCACACCAACCGGGGTGTAACGTATTAACACAGGAATAGCGTAGATATAGATATCTGAATACTTGGATATGCTAAAGGGTAGGTGATATTGCTTGGTATCATAGTCTCCGCAAGTTATCAGACGACCGACTGTTTACTCAAGACTTGCACAGACTAAACCGGCATAACCCCTTTTGAGTCAGCAGGGTTTGTATAAACCGGCGTATCAGTCCTACGTTACTGGAAGTAGAAGCAGAAGCAGCAGAAGCAGTGGTTGACAACCAAGCTCTGCTTCGTATGTATATACATATATGAAGTAGAATTAAGCAGCTTTAATGCCGCGTTGCCAGCAAACTAGACAGCTTGTGTGTATGAGCACACAACAGCACTAACGACCTAGACTCCTGGTACTTTAAGACATGATACTTGTCTTCTATTCTCGTTTACTTTGAAATAATGCTGTGTGTAAATTACATTCACCTTTATACTCAACTCTTCCATATAACTCGGTCTTACAATGTATTTACTTTACAAATAATTAATTTAACTGTTTACTTGAATTATATTCATGTCTTACGGCTCCTTCGTCTTTGGATTTTGAATGTGTAATTTAGTTTTGAATTTTGTGATTAATTAGAGCAAAAGTCTTTTTGACAAACAATAATGCAGTTAAAGTAATAATTAATAAATGGTCTGATAATTAATAAATCGACATATCAAGACATATCTAAAATTATAGATAGGCATATTAGATCATATTATAAAATCTTTTCACGAGTATTGATCTGTTGACCGGGTGACTTTATCAAGATTCATGTCTATATTTGAATCTATATCTGTATTTATCAATTTATATTTAATAGATATACGCGATGCCAAGACTGCCAGAAATATACCTGTCTGTTTACTTTTAGCTTGTAAATCTTTGTATTAACCTTTGGTTTACATTTTCAATTGATTTATTAACAATCGATTTAATTTTTAACCCAATAAAATTATTTATTCAAACGGTCGGAGCTTAAATAGCCCAGAAGCTGAAATCTCAGAGTTGACTTTCTTTATTGTGAATTATTCAGAGGATCTTTTTTTTGCTGTATGAAAAAGTAATAAGATATTAATTTTTTTTTTTTAAATTACGTGTTACATCATAATTTGACTCTTATAAATTTTATTTTTTATAATGAGAGTTTATTAAGTTAATTAGAAAAATTAGTAATTAATTAATTGATTCGTTATTATGATCCGTGTCAGATCTCGAACAATTGAATAAAAGATAATAAAATTTTCTCCTTGAGAATTATTATATATAATTGACTACCATGCTCGGAAAAAGTTGTTTTAAAAATCAAAGCACTTAAACATTGCTACTTGACTGAGGATTGGAATTTTTTTTTACTGATTAATGTATCGAACTCTTAATTGCCAATTATTATATTATTCGAAAAGTATTCTCAAGTGAGTTGTGACTTTTTTAATGATTATCGTAATATTATTCTGATCTCGCTAATGGAAACAAATTTATCGTTTATTCTTAAATGGTGAACTTCTTCAAGATTTTTTTCCCTTTCAAATTTACCGTTTCAAACTATTGAGTGATAATAAAATATATAATAACGTTTGTATAAATTATTAGTGAATTTCTTCAAAAAACAATAATTTCTAAATGGTTTAAATCCTTAAAGAAAATTTGAAATTTTTTGAATAGAAAATCAAATTTCCAAAGAAAAATAAATAAAAACATTTCTACAACATTTTACCAAAAATTTATAACTAAAATTTTCGCTACAATAAAAAAGTTTTTTATGACAACTGAGTAAAAAAATTTTTGACCGAAGAAATAGTTTTTGGTTCAAGCAAATTTGACTTTATCCAAGAAATTTTCTGCTTAATTTAAAATGAGTTTTCCTCTCGATCCAAAATCAAAACTAAAATGTGTTAATCGTGTCGAATAAACGTCTACTTAGCATATTTCCCTTAGTGCATACATTGTCCAGCGAATAAAGCCTTTGAGCATAATCACTGATTTAAACAGTTCCTGATAAAGTAATTACGCCAATTAGTCCGATCGATTCAGTGGAGATTCGCGGCCAGAATAATTCGGATTAGTCGTTTTCCAATACAGACTATCTTTCAATTTATAAACATTTACTCTCTGCTCTCACATATCTCTATCTACATGTTTATATTTATCAGATACAGATATATAATCTCACTTTCGAGAGGGCGTGTAAAGTCACAGGTTACGCCTCTCTCACTCGAGGATATTGTCGCCGACATACATGAGAGTAAAACCCGCGATAACTAATGGCACAATGTCCCACGAGACTCCAGTTATTTCAAACTCAAAAGTGTATAGTATACCACCGTTTTTTTTTTCCAATTCAAATCCAATTGTTCTCCACTAATTTATCATTTTTTACCCGGCATTATTTTGTTTTCCACACTGATAGAAAATTAAGGTTGACTCAAGAGATATTTTCTTGATCTAAGAATTTATTTTGGAAGACAAATGATTGTTTTGCTTTAAGAATTTATTGTCTTGATTTAGATTTTCTTGGCTTAAGAGCTATATTATCTTCAATCGATACATTTAAGTTTTTCAATCAAAATAACATTATCTTTAAAAAAACTTAAAATAATTCATCAAAGTATATTTCAAAAACTAAATAGTCTTTAATTGTTATACCAAATAAAAATTATTTCTTGGAAATAAATAAATTAAATAATGACTCAAAAAAAAGGCATTCTTAACACAAGTCGGTAACATCTTGAATCAATGTTATCGTCTATCTTGAACCAAGAGACAAAAATTCTTGAAAGAAATATATCTATATCTAGTTTCAAGAGTTCAAGTTTTGAAGAAAAAAAGTTTCTTGAATCAAGATTGATTTTCTATCAGCGCATAGTAAAAAAATCGCCTATTTTCCATGGAGATTTATTCGCGTTGACGATAAATAAAAATTAATCGGGAGTGTTACAAAAGTGGCGCTAGACTGGACTAAATTTCGATAGATTTCGTCGGCATTTCATCGGCCGGACATCCACCATCCAACATCCAACGGTGCTGTAATAGAATTTCATATAATTGGATCACGCAGATCGATGCCTCCTTCCGGTGTGGTGAACATACCGCGCAAGTCTGCGTTGTCGACATAAAACATATCGTTAATTTTTACCGTCTTTTATTTTATTTATTTAACGTCTTTTTGAGCGAAGACTGAAAATGAAAACCGGGAGATATTTCACATTTCACCCGTTCTGTTTTTTTTTTGACGGATTCGAGCTATCACTCACGTACGACGGAACTTTTTATCCTGGTCTCGATGACAAGCGGTAACGAAAAGAATGTCGAGAGCATTTAGAATGAATTTCTGAATAAATCCTCACCTGAGTTCGGTTTCAGTTATTTATTGACGGCATGGATCGAATTTTAGATTTCTTTCACGAAAAATAAACGTCTAACTATTCAATCATTTGCTTCCAGAAAAATACTTTTTAAATTCAATTCACAATTATGGAAAATAACGTATATTTTATCATTTTAATTATAATTTAATTACAACGTTATTTGCATTAAAGGCCATTAACTTTTTTCCGACTGTGCTTTTAAATTTTCAGAGCATTTAAATAAAAATTAAAATAGACAAATATAAAAAGTACAAACAATACAAGTAATTTAAAAGTTTTTGATATTTAAAAAAGTGGCAATTAGTTTAATTTATATCCAGCGGCCGTGTTATTATTCTTTATTGTTCGTACGTGCTGAACGTATATTTTTGTCGGTAAATAATCGTCAAAACTATTATATTTATTTTGTTTTATTTATGTAAACGATATGACTAATTTGCTTATGCTCGTATACCGCGTAAAAGCTAGAGAATTACACAACGATCGTATAGTAGTACATATATGACACATTTATTTACAAGAGTACATACGTGATATTTAATGTTTAATATTTAAATGCCAGTTTACAGAAATAAGTTGTCGTTATTTAAAAAATTATTTATCGTAATCGTAAATCTATGTTTCCTTTTATTTATTACGAGACATTTTTATCTTTTTTTTATTTATAAAATAATTTTTGCTGCGCTGACTACAGAATTTTGTCATCATAAATTCTATCAGTTGTTTAGATATTTAAAAAAATAATTATAATTGTTACTATATTTATGTTCTAAAGTTTCAATTGCGGTAACTTGAATTGGTTTAATTTCGAAGGCTTAGTTCATTAATTATTACTCGACTAAAAAGGACCAGTCCAAAAGTTTAATACTTTATGACCATGTTTTAATCGGATAAAAGTTAATCAGCGTGAAGCGGTCTAACGAAGCGACGTAAAATGAGTTTAGTTTAGGCAATATTTCTTTATTTCGTGATGATACAGATAAAAAATCTCTAGGTTGGAGCAAAAACTCCCGAAATATTTTATAAAACAAAATTGTAAGGAGAATCCTAAGATAGTATAATAAAAAGTGTGTAAGCCACTTTATTCTAGACGTGATACCTTTCCTTTTTATGTTGAGCGTAGCATAAAAATACACTCTATTTGAAATAACATACAGTGGAATAAAAATACGGAAAATTTTACAGGGAGGAAAAAATATAAACTTAACTAGTTTATGATAAAAATTGAATTTGTTAAAAAGTGTGTTAGAAGGATGATTAGTTAAACTTGACGTGTAAAATTTTTTTTTAATTTAATTAAATAATATCAATTTTTTGTGTCTAAAAATATTCAATTTCAAAACACAGTAACTGACAATTTTAAGATTTTTTAAAATTTTTCTTATTAAAAAATATTTGCGCGCCAAATTGATAAAAAATTTTATTTATGAATAGAAAATACTTAAATATAAATATTTTATACTAAAAAAACTTAAGTATAAAAATTTTGCAGTTACTGTATTTTAAAATTGGGCAGCCGTATTATTGATTAGTTTTTATTTAATTTTATAATTTGAATGCAAAAGAAAAATTTTATTTTTCGACCGACTGAACACTTAGCAGCAAAACTATCTAGCAATTTATTTTCTAATCTAATTCACAATAAACAAAAATAAAATGATTACGAACCTGGAAGCATTGATAGTAAACATGGTCTCAATAGAGTGTCCATCTATAGCGCCACTGAGGAGATATTGGAGCGCGATAAGCACAATAACGACGCAGGCGAGCGCCTTGTAAAGGTGGGCTCGGTGCCACGTTGCCACGGGTGCAGCCACAGACATTGCACCCGGTAAGACACCATAACTTCCTCCTATCGGCGGAAGTGATGTCTCCTCACCTTCATTATTTTTTTTAAGTAATACTTAACTCAACACTTCATTATCTATTTACCCATCACTCGCTTTTCTGAAACAAACAAATAAACACAGGTTCTATGTTATGCTTACTTCGGCAAAATATAAAATATTATGTCAAACTCGAATACTCTACGATTTTATCACCCAGATATTTTATTGCTCAAGTACCCGGCGAGTACAGAGCGTGACAAATTGCGTCACGTGACGGTACTAGGCCAAGGATTATAAAAATCAACCGCGTTGTATATTTATTTTTTTCTTTTATTTCATGGCAAAAGTTTGTAGTAATAAAATAAAAATAAAAGTGCCAGCAAGTGACTGAGAAGGGTAATGAATAAATAGATGAAGGATTGAATGAATAAAAATAAGGGGAGTTTCGTAAATAAATTTAGTCGGACGTAAAAGCTGAAGAATTTGCAGGAGAATTCAAGGAATTCAGTAATTACCAAATGGGTTGCGAATATTTGTCTGGATTATTAAAATAATCTGGTGAGCTAGAGTTACTTTAATGTGCTTTAATAATCCATTGTCGTATCTACTCTTTTGCTGTGAAATGGTGAAAAAAATTATCGCGTACTTGATGTAAATTGACGAAAAATTAATTTTTCCAATCAATTAAATTTATTTTTACATTCAAATTTTATTTTTTACATTTTAAATGAAAAACCTTTTCTTTTAATCAGAAATATAAAATTCATAAAAGAAAACGAAATTATTGATAATTTTGGAGAATTATATTTTTTAATCAAGAATTTGATTATAATAATATACTCTCAAAAATATTTCTCAAGACTCAGTCTTTTTTTAATATATCTATAGACTTTTCTTACATTTAAATATAAAAGAAAAAAATGAACAAAATAAACCGTGTCCGTAATAAATAAAAATAAAGTGGGCAATTATATTTAATTAATAGTGACGAAAGTAGAGGTGAATATTTATCAATTTGGCTGAGAAAGTAACTACTTGAGAAGGAACCTAGTACTGTATTTTTTAAACGTTAAATATTATTATTCTTTTAAAGAGACAATTAAAATGCAGAGGTAGAGCCTCGGTAATATTATTCGGTGGCTGTTGAGTGTCGCTGATGGTAAATGCTTATCCCCGTACCGAGAATATTTGCCTTTCATACGAGAATCTCCACGGTATGCAAATTTAATCCTAGCTTCTGGGGAAACACGTGGTGAAATCTCAAATACATAATTCGAGTGTAAATATCTTTATAAAATGTAAATAAATATCGCGTTTAACAAAATTACTTTAAAAATCACAGCAGACAACCAATAATTGAATAAAATAAAAAACTTGACAAAAAAGCGTTCTAGAGAACATTTTTTTCCGATAAAATAGTTAAATTTCATTTTGATTGATCGCCGATTTTTATTTATTTATTTTCAGTATCGCTAAATCTCGGAAAAATACTCAGTTGACATAAAATAGATTTTTTCGGCTTTGTCATAAAAATTCAGTTGATTCAACCGAAAATAGTGCTTTTAGCTCTTAGAGATGATGTCGCATCACATAAAAAACATCGGGTCAAAAAGCCAACCGAAAGAGCTTTACCAGTCTTCAATTCTAGGGTTTAGATGAAAAACAAGAAATTTCGTTTTTTCTCCTTTTAACTTGGACTGTCAGAATTTTCTGTCGCGAGCAGTGAATTTCAGTCTAGTTCGTAACTTTCCTTTTATTTTTTCCAAAGATTTTTTTTCTCTATTCTCTCTTTTATTTAACAATACTGAGTCTGACTGTATTTATTTCAACTCGAAATCGTGAGTTTATGCAGAGCAAAGTAAAACGAGAAACATATATATATACACAATGCAGTGGTATGTGCGCTGTTGAGTTTACGGACCAGTGAAAATCGTCGGATATTGGACGACAGAAAAAATTTAGTTGCAGCAGTACAGTTGAGTTATAGAGATGGAAATGAAAGGAAAAACTGCTCGTCCATCGATCAATTGCGTAGGCACTATAAATTAACTTTATATATATACATATGTATATGCACATATATTTACAGTATTATGTGCGTTGTACTCGACAACGTGATTGTGCTTTCCTGTATTCTATATTTATTTATTTATAAATGCATATGATATATGTAAAGTGTAAATATCTATGTATGTACCTATCTATCTATTGAGAGCTTAGTGGCATGAATATTGGTCACGAATTAATTAAGTCTTTTGCAATTCAAACCGTCTAAAAAATTTAAATATTACGAAACCACTTTATTGATTCGGATTTCTATTTCATTTCAATCAAACTTTTTCTATTTTATTTTAATTGTACAACACGTTTGCTTAGTTGTTACGCTCAGCCACTGCGATGCATGATAAATATTTAGAGTTTTAAATTCGCTAAAATCCTTTCTAGGTCAAACGGCTGAGAGGCAGAAGATCAATAAGTTATTCTGGCTGGACCAAAAGACCGTGACCAATTCACGAGGAAATTTAATTTATTAACATACTTTCAGCTTTGAATAATCAATGGTCTTTTTTGGTCACCAAGAATTGAATTTTTCTATAAAATAATGAAAATTTTTTATTCAAATTTACTTAAAAAAATTTAATAATAAATCTAGGCTAGGATGATAAACAACTTTAGATGTCCAAATGTCGCAAGAAAATTAAATTTTGAAATAAAGACCTCGGGGCGGAATCGAACTTTCGACCTTTCGTACAAATTGCTCGATTGTCAACACGATGTCGCTTCTTTTATTGAAGCTCGGTAAAAAATTTTCATTAAATATTATTGATTCAGAGGAAAACTGGTGAGATGGTTCACGAGCGCTACATCAATAAAAAATTGATTCTTCCGTTGACATTCAGAATTAATCAAAGTTAATTTTGAATTATTGAATTTTTCACAAAACGTCAATATTTTTTTTTTTTTTTGTCGGTTATTATTCTTATTAATTATAAACAAATCCTTGAAGTTTCTGGTAGATTTTTTTACAATCTAATCGATTAGTAAAAATCATTATCGCAGTCTATAATCTTGATAGCATGACTGTGCCTTTTGAACGCGTGCCAACTTTTCATGTAATCTAAGATTTATTAAATTTATAAAATATGCATGGTACAATTATCATCAAACGTTCTATTATACCCTCGTAAAGATGGTAATTGTTATGTTATTATTATGTAGGCCACTTGAAAATTCTAATTCTGCTCCAAATAATTCACCTAATCAGAGTCATGACTTCCGATAGATAAACAGCCTTGATCACGATTTAATATTGCTGTTATTGTTATCAGTGCCATCAACCTATATATTTCTGTTCGTTTTTTGTACTGTTTTTTTTTTAGTATAAAGTACTACAACTCTGTAACCGGGAGTTTGTGAATTTTTTAGACCTTAAAAGCTTTCACGATGCGATAAGTTTGCTATTATCATATTTTTATCCGTATAAAAAGTTGTGATTATGTATTTTAAATATTCAATTTTTTTTTAATACTTGAATTTTTTTTCATATTATTTAAAACGAAGTCACTGAAAAAAATTCTCTTCAAAATTTCACTTCCGTTTTGAAATCTTCAATTTAAAATTGTGTTTGTATGAATTTCTCGACCCAACAAAATTTTGAACTTTTCAAACTTTTTTTTATTTAAAAAAATTTTTTAAACTTTTAATCAATCAAAACTTCCACATCTTTTATTTATTAACATTTGCAGAACCGTTCCTTTCAGATTTTGATCAATAAATTAAATCAGAAACTGACTCCCCAATATAAATATTCCTTGATCTTCCCATAAGATACATGTCATAAATTCAGTTCTGAAACTGCATTGCACCGCGAATGAATAATCTGGGAGATAAAATACCCGGTGTGGTGCTCTAAATCATCGGCATTTATTCCCTGAGTCTCTTTGGTCTTTGCGGATACCCTCGAGATGTACAAAGTAAAAGAATAGTACGGTAACGAAGATCACGTTGATAGGAAATGCGACGAAGGGTTGTTCATGTAGTGGTGGCTGGTTAGGAAGAGGAAGAGGATGAAGATGAGGAAGCTGAAAAGAGAAAGAGAAAGAGAAAAATAACACCAGAGCAAGAAGATCGATAGACATCGTCATGGCAACGACCACATTAACTGTCTTTCATTTCAAATTTTTCTTCCCAAAACTTAAACATAAAATTAAACTTTTTTGTTAATAAGTTTTCCTTCATGGCTTATTTCACCGAAAAGTTTGTTAAAAATATTTTTATTAATAAATAGAGAAAATTAATACACGGATACGGATGTCGCAATCTTTTGCAGTAGTGCTTGAAAGCACGTTCTATTCCTCTGTGTTGTATCGATGCCAACAGCCATATAGCAATAGTAGTTCTATTTGCTCCTTCCTCTTCCTCTTCCTCTTTCTCTTTTTGCTTCCTGCAACACCTTTAAACTTATTGAGAAATTGCTCGAAATACCAGAGCTTCCAACGAAAATCCAACAATAAATGAAGTTTATGTTTGGTTGGATTAATTTTAGTTGTTTGGAGAAAGCTTCTATTGTTTATTGTTGATCATATATTATAAATCATTGAATAAAGGATAAATATTAATAATGAAAATATTATTAATTAATTACTTTTAAAGGAGAGAAACGGGAGCACTAAGTACTATAATGAGTACTGTGGAAAAACTTGAACGCTAAATTCTACAAAGTGGTGTTTAAAGTAAGGACACTTTTGTTTATTTATAATTTTATACGTCGAATTTATAGGGCATGAAATTCTTTACACTGGCCCGTAGAATTAAGTCTTTGTCATAAATTCTCGTTGGAGTAAAGCTTAATGCTTTTTATAAGGATTGTAAGGAAATTCAACGTTTAAATTCAGCGGTATTAGAGAAAAGCGAATTATGGTTTTACTGAATTTAAGAGATGATATTGATAAATATAGACTGAAAAAAAATGTTTGGTTCAAGAAATATTTTCTCTTTGAAGTTTCACTATTGTTTTAAAATATTCAGTTTGAATGAATTTTAGATATTTATGAATAGAATCAAGAAAAAGACTTGAGGATAAAAAGATTATGTTCGTCAAAAATTTTATCAATTTACTGAAGCATTTTATTATTTATAAACAAAGTAACTTATTTTTCACAACAATTTTTTCTTGAGGATTAAAATATGCAGTAAAAAAAAAGTTAATATATTTATCGATAGATGTTAACGTATTCAAAATATTTCATAAATAATCAATCCTCTCTTTCATCCATTTTTCATTATATTAAATTTCGCTTTATAAATTATTAAACTCGCCTGTAGCTTTAATTAGTTATCGTTGTTGTTTATTATAAAATTTAATATTAATTAAGCAAACTTAGTAACCTGGAAAAGTTAGCATTAATTAGTCGTTATAATTAAATTGACTATTGATCGAAATTGATTGATAATAATTTTTTATTTATTCATCTATAATGTTTCCGTGAAAGAAAAAGAATTTATAAAAAATTAAACGCTTCGATGCGAGAGAATTATAATAACTAAGCGATTTAAAAAACTTTTCCATTGAATTCAATGCTAATTAATTAATTAATTAATAGCTTTTAAGTCAGAAAAAGTTGATGCTTAATTACAAAAAAGAATAAAGTTCTGTGAATGTAAAATTAAACAAATCTGTAACAAAGTTTTGCTTCTATTTTCTGTTGCATTTTCATTTCATTTATCATTACAATGTTTAATCCACGAGACGTTCCTAATTAGCCCTAATTAAAGAGTGTTTCAATATCATTCTTCGTGACAGTCACGCATTTAATGAGTTCCTTATGTATTTATTCTTTATTCAATACTTCATTTATCTGTACGGCGTTGAGCATTTTCCACATTTTCTTTAGATAGCTTCGTAACAAAAACTCTTCACTAACTACATTCGGATTAATTAAAAATTTTTTCTCGAATTATTTAAAATTTTCTTTAAAATCAATAAATTTTAAATCATTATATGATTTTTGTCGCGTAATTTTTAATTCCGTGTTCAATATTTTAAATCATTTATTAAAAATTAAGATAATTTTCAGAAAATGTAAGTTTATTATAGTTCAAAAATTCTATTGAAAAATGACAAACTTTAAGTGGGATCTCGTTTTAAAAAATGGTAAAAAATATAGTTTGTTCAGCAAATTACAAAAGTTATATCATTTCCGCAAAGTACTGCTACAATTTTGATGCATTATTTCAGAGTCCACAGTTTCTACGAGAAGTATGCAAAGCACTAACTTTTCAAATAACAAGCATACTTTTGTGGAGAATAATGACCTTTAAACTTTTGAAAATTTTCAATTTTTTGTTAAATTCAGCTGCTTAAATATAATAAAGCCTATTTATTTTCAAAAACTTTTGAACTCAAAAGAAAACAAATTTTAAAGAACATAATTGAGAAAGAAGAATTTCATTTGAATGTCAAAAATTGGGCCCATAACCTGAACTCGAGAATGATTTTAGCTTACGATTAGAATTCTAGTTGTGTAAACATATGTAACTTTTCTTATTATTTATGTAATTAATTCATTGCTATAAATCATAAATTATAATAAACTATCAGCGTATCGATGAATTTTAAAAAATGCAAACGGTTGTAGTATTGAGTTATCAGAGTTATTTGCACTTTGAATCGCTAAAAGAAAAACAACACGTAAATCTATTTATCGGTTATTTTTTCTACTGTAATCCACACTGTCCGTTTATTTTTCTATTTCATGGATTTTTAATTGAAACGCGCAAATAAAAGATTAACCCATGCGTTTGTTGACAATCACCGTCTAATCAGTTAAATAAACACGAGCTGTGTGACGTTAAGCGATTGAATTATAAAGCACTACATACTTTTCACATTTGTGCATTTATTATCGAATATTGATAATAGGAAATGAAAAATAGAAAATAAAAGTAAAAAAAACTGTGATTTTAACAAAACTTTTTCGCCTATATGCTTCTATTCCAATGTCCAACGTTGTATATTATTTTTTATTTTCTACTCGCTTTTATTTCTATCCCATTCGTCGTGACTATCGATATCTATGCTATCGATGATGGTGTGTATGTAATACATGGTGGTAGTAATAAAACTCTCGAGGGTCGTAAACACGCGCAGTCGTTGATAAAAAAAAATTATTGTTCCATTACTTTGTAACCGGCTAATGAAAAAAAAATGTTCGCTCTTTCTTTATATATTTATATATATTTTTGAAATTTCAATGTAATTATTAAATATTTATGATCGAAGTTATTTTTAGCAAGATTTCATTATTTCAGGGCTCAGATAATAATCAGTTTTAGTATTGATTGAACTGACATAGTTTAATTATATAGAATAATTTGATTTTATACTCTGAATTTCCATGAATGCAAACAATTTATTAAATTTTGAATTGCAATACGAATATTTGTGATGATTTCGCTCATTGCCGGTTCAAAGGATTTTATTAAATTAGAAATTGTCAGGTATTTAATTAAATTATTTTGATTGAAGGATATCGATTAATATTGAATGATTATTTTATTATATTAATAATAAAAATACTGAATATAAAAAATTTGATTTTAATTTGCCTTTTCAGTGACTGACGTTTAAATTTAGCAAAATAGTCTGGAGATTTTGAAAAAAATAAAAATTGACAGAAATACCATCACCTTTTAAATCTTCTTCACTGTCAAGTCGTTGCAGTCAATTTGCCGGATATTTAATCTTGAATTTTTGAGGTGGTTGCGACGTTTAGTTCGACATTTCATTGCAATTCACCGCGAGATAATCTTGTTTTCTGTGAATATGAAATTCATGATGGGAGGAGAAAAATTTTTTTCAATATTAGAATTAATTTGAATTTTATAATAAAATCTAATCAACAAATTTTTGCACGACTAGGATATTTTCAATAATTTTCCGTATTAATTTAAATATTAATAATAATTTATGGAGAGAGTAGAATATTTGTTAATGCAAATGCTTAATAATAAAAAGAGTGTTTAAAAATAGAATTTTTATTCACGGACAAGCGCTATTGCAAAATTGTAAAGAAGATTAAAAATAATAACAACACAAATTGTCAAATATGAGAGATTAAAAGTTCCATGAGCGTCGAGTGTTCGTAGATAAAGTTAACAGCCTGTATGTGTATGATAATATATAGAATGTAGATAACAATGGGCGTATTATTAAAGATACTCATAATAACGTAAAAAAGTTCTATTTCGATGCATCATTCAAAAAGCTTTCTCCTGAATTTGATAGTGTGTTGCGGACCAATATGCATTTTTCCATCTACTCTATACATATAGTATTTATTTTTTAACTTTTGAACGACGAGAATTATAGCGAGCGCTATTTGGCCGTTTGCCAGATCTAGACATGGACGTCGGGTATCATGATAGCGGGACGGAGGTAGTATCGAGATAAAAGGAATTAAAATGAAACAGAAAGCGATCAAATTTGGTGGAAAATTTCGAAGTTTAATTCAAGTATTTGTAAAAGCTTTTTAATGTATACCGAATTGGATAGAGATTCGAGTGGAATAAATTGAATTTTTTTATCTTGTTTCTTTCACGAGTTTGTTAAAACGTTTTTGTTGGGAATTCTTTGTGAATATTTTGCTGTTATAAAAATGTAACTGCGGTCGGAAAAAATCAAGTCAAAAGAGAAAATTGAATTGGGAAAAAATATCCGTTCTTTTTCGTCTGGTGTGATTGAAAAACTGATGGCTACAGGGCCATTAAAAATTTTTTTATTTTGTTAATGGATGGGGATGTTTATTGCTTCAAAAACTCTGTTACATAATTGCCCGTGACATAATTTGGGGCGTTAAAATTAATGTGATTACTAAACAGGCTTTTATTTAGAGTTGAATTTTTAAATTTTAAACGAAAAATAGTGTAGCATAGCATAGTATAAAGGAAATAAAAATTGTTTAATGCATAGTTTATTTACGAGACGTCGTAAAGATCTTGAGTGGGTTGTAACTTCGTATCTTCTCGACGACGTTCTACTCGGTTTTCACGCAATGATGTCGTCAAAAATAGGGCAGAACCTTCATCAAATATATAATGAACGATATTTAAATTGTCTATTGCTTAATAAATTCACTCTTAATTTTTCTGTTTAAATTGAAATCTTGATAATTTTTTTATAAAAAAAAAAAATCAGTTCAATTTTTCAAAACCAAAAAAAAAATTATTTGATTATTTTTATTTCATTTTTGACGCATAAAGATAGTTTACAAGAGCGAGAAAAATAATTATTCGTAAAAAACGAACTTATTAATAAAAGTTCAAAGTCACCAATAAGTGCGTATAAGGAGTTCCTTGAGAGAATATCTAGCAAGTGTCAAAAGTTGGCTCCACACAACTAAAACGGTCGACTAGAATGATCTTCAACTAATTTTCTGAAATGCTTTTCCAACTTTTTCCTCTATCTCTGCATTATATACGTGGATTCTGATGGCTCAATTTTCTTTATCGTATCCGCAGAAAGCTAGCTATTGCATTTGACGTTTTACGGCGTACACACTTTAAACTCCTTCTTGTGTTCCTCACAATCGATATTTTATCGTCTGTGTCTTCAGCACGAGCCAGTATTGGTAAAACTTTATTGTGGTGTGTTTCATCTCTCCTCGTTTATTCTCAAAAGCCAAAGCTAACCTCGTCTGTATAACCAACAGTCTGGAAAACTCTAAAGCTTCGCTTCTCTTGACTGAGTATAAGATCATTGGATATTCCATGTGCTTCATCCTTTTCCGGCGGGATGAGCCACCGTTGCAAATTTCTACGCTACTAAGTTTATCTTCTTGAGTATGAGTCTCACAAACATATCAAGTTTACTTGCAAAATTAATTGCTTGACGTTCATCACTTACTTTAAATAAAATTCTACGATATAAAAAAAATTTTTTCTTGTTTAATATTATTCTACCTAAAACTGTAAATATTTCTTCAGCGTTACATGGTTTCGTGAATATTCAAAGTGCTTTTATTATATTATTATTGTTGTATTTAACTTTTAAATTTTTTACATAACATCTGAGTTTTAGTCTAGAACTTCTTACTGAAATAATTTTTTATTTCTTTCTTTAGCATTTACTGTTGTTTAAACTTCTTGGAGACGCCCTATAGAGAGTAAATGAAAAATTTCATTCTTTAAACATTTTAATTTTTTTTTTTATGAAAGTGATTCTACAACAACAAATAATTAATTATTTTATAAAATTTTTTTCTAAACTGATATTAATAATTATCATCCACAATTTAAAAAAGTCACTGTCGTAAATTTTAAGTACAATAAAAAATTATAATTTCAATGAAAATATATTAAAAGAAAAATCCGAATTTAATTAAAAAGTTACTATGTATTATCTAATTGTTTGAAAATATTTACAACATAATCCTACGAAATAAAATTACTCCAGTACAATATCAAGCCTGTTATAATTTATCCTTATCGCTGGCAATTTAAAATTAATAAACTCTTGCATCGATTTAGGTTTACGACCCGAAGTTCTATTAACTCACTAAACTAGTGTTAATAAAATTTAAGTATTTATATTAATCACACCTGTCTGGTGTTTCACCATTGAAAGTTTCAACTGGCGTTTAAAACTCATATTACATTTATATTTTAACTTATAACTTTATTTTTAAAATAAACTTTGAATAATAAAAGCAGTTTAGATATTTCAAGAATTACGACATAAATATATATATTTGATTCATTGAAATGCACGGAAAATGTTATTCTCCGTATAGAATTTCAATTTCACGGGTGAACAACAGACGAAGGCGCTTCTGGAACGGAGAATAGCTTATTCTTTTGCCCTTTTTCTCAACGAGTTAGAAAAACGAGTGTATCACTGGACCGTGAATATTCCGGAAGCGATACATGCCGATCAGTTAATACGATATAAACGTGTGTATTTACTGAACATTCGGGGTATTTAATGTTAAATACATTGTGGGATGTTAACATCATATGACCGGAATCAGAGTCTGTTTGAGTGACAAAGCGCCTGAATAAATTTGCTTTTTTGTGTATTGTTTGAGGATATTATATCATTTTTAACGCCGACTGCTCCTGCATTTCCGGAGTGATTTAATTATGTATTCGGCTGCCTCTAAAATTACATTACGACAAAAGAGATCGGAACAAATAAAATGGAAGGAACCAACCAAATTTATTATAATACCGTATAACTTTCATTTTTGTTATTTATACTCTGATTTCATTACATTGATACCGATAATTAAGAACGAATAAAGTTATTTTCAACACACAATGGATGTTTTTATCCTCTTGATCTAGATTGATAGCTTAGTCATTCTCAATGAACGCACTTTTATTTCAATCGTTGATGAAAAAATCAAGACTACTCCTTACGCCGGGGGAGAATAATAAATCCCGATAAATAGATTGAATGATTTAAAGTGATATAAATGAAAATGCGAAGGGACTTATAGATGAATAATTTTAAAACAACATTTCACAAATGACGAGCTGGAGAAAAGAGCTCCAGTATTTTTACCGGCATTCTGGGAAAATTTAGCGACGCCGGAAGATTTGAATTTATTACTCACTTGAGATTTTTACTGGCGACGGGTAAACAAACTGTGCGCTGGAGAATTTTTAGTTTCGTTTCTTTTGGATTTTTAAAATTCAACTTTGAATAAGGGACGATCAATTTTTCTTATTTCTTGAACTTATAAAATTCTTGATTCAATTCGTGAGTTTTTTAAATTAATTAAAACTGAATATTTGAAATTTTAGAGAGATTATTTTTCTTGAATTACGTAATTTTTATTTACCTCAACGAAAGTCAATGATATTGTGTTTGAGTTAATGTTTTTGAGGTAAGAAATTCCGATAATTGACTCCTAGTCTGACCCTAATTTTTCCTTGAGAACAAAAGCTGCAAGTCATCAATTAATAAAATAACAAGGATGTAATTGCCGTGAAAACAGCTGATTCCGGCGAAGAGTCAAAAGAAGATCCGCAATTACTCACTAAAATATGGTTGCCCGAAAGTTTCACGTATTCATAAAACTTATCTCAGAAGCTTATTGGATTAACTCACACACTTAAAGGCTTAATGTACGGCTAGCTTTTACTGGAATTACTACCAAAGTACGAAGAGGAAGTAGGAAGTTTAGTTGTTGGTGGGTGTTCTCAAAGCAAGCATCCAATATCCATGAATCCTATCAACACAACAACTTTTATTCCTACAACTTCTAATGTTATAATATATAACCCAATTCAAACTTGCAGATTCAACACGAATTGGTGTCTTAATAAGTATAAATTACTACAATACAATGTAAGTTCATTAACTTGCGCAACTCAAGTTGTTTAATAACTCTTACTTTTACCCACTAAATTGCTCACTCTATCAAAAATCGGCTGTACATTAAAATTTTAAAATTCATCCAGAATTTCATTCTTTATACGCATCAGTGCTCCAGCTTACGCTTTATAATTCATAATGAATGTTAAGTTGAAGAAAATTTTCACTTCAAGTTAATTTCACTTTACGGAGCTCAATTCGCTGTTAGTAGAATAAAGAGCTTGAATTAAACTTGATATTTTTTTGTGCAAAGTTATAGAAATAGTTTTATTAAGTGAAGCTTTTTTTAATAATTTGTAAAAATGTAAATTAGCGTACTGAAATAATTACTCGAGTAAACTTATAAACGCATATATTCACAGCTGACCATAAAACCTCTGGTGGATAGAACCCGTAATTTATGTTGACTCGGGTAACAAGCTGTTAAATAGTAAATTTTTCAATTTTCCAATTTTCATTTTTTTCCTGTATAATGTATTAAATTTTTTTCATCATCTCTTACCTAGGTCCCATTTTCTCTTATTTCTCTGACACGTCTCGGGCGGAAACTTGGTTTTTTATTTCCTTTAAAGCTCGGCGGCTCTCATGCTGAATTCTTTATTCTTTTGTGTAAATTCTATATGATATTCACACACGCAATCTGCATAACGTTCTCACGTTTAATTCCACCTTACATTAACTTTATTTACAGAAAGTTATATTTTTTTAATCATTTTTGTTTCATTCAAACGAATATATTCTACAGTTTGCATATTTTAGATCCATATTTTTATAGTTTTTAAATGGGTCAACATAAAAATTACCTCACTGTATTCTAATTGATTTATTTCAGTGATTAAATTATTTAACATTTCAATAACGAGGCAGAATATCGAATTTATTAATACGCGGTTTCAATTGTGTCGAAAATTTTAACGTAAAATAGAAATATAATATTTTTCAATGAACTCAATCCGAGGCTGCATACGTTGCAATCGATTTATATTTTTTTGAATAAAAAAAATAGTTAAATTTTTGAATGTAACTTTTTTATTTTGTTACAGTAAATATCATGAAATTTTAAACGACTTAACTCGATATTTATGTAAGACTTACGTAAAATTTTCTCCAAATTGAACTGTCTTGAATTCTGCATCAATAATTCATACAATAGGTCTGGAAAACAAAAGAACGAAAATACATTAAGCCAAAGCTGATTTACGGAAGGATTTGAAAACAAAGTACACAAAAAAAATACTTAATTCAGTTTGAATTAATTTAAGAAATTTAATTGCGAATAAATAACATAAAATTTGTTTTTTTTTTTTTTTTTTTTTTTTTGGTATTTTGAATGAAGAAAGTTTTTGAACCAAAAATATAAAATATAAAAGATAAAAAACAATCGATTTTTTTCAAAATAATTTATTAGACCAACAATATTTTTCTTGAATCAAATACTTATATTTTAGTGTCGTATTATTGAAGCAATATTATATAATGATAAAAAAACATAAAAACTACAATGATACTAAAATTTATTTATTATGCTTCATAACTCATAATTCAATTGTAAATTAATCAGTATTCAATTGCAGAATAAAAATAAATTTATTATTATATTTCAATACGTAATGGGTTTTTTATTGTACGTATATGTATATGTATGCAGTATAAATCTTATTAGGGGATTCTGACGAGTGAAAATTAAATAGCAAAAGTTTTAAAGTCTTGACAGTGTTTGTATAGATGTAAAACACACGTGTGTTCGAAAGTTTCAAGTGTGTAACGAATAAAATCAATATCTTCGAAATCCAATCGGCTTGAAGAGTGCAATATACTAAAGTTAAAGTTTACCACTTGAGTGCTTTGAAATCACGTCTTATTTAATACTTTTAACTTGTAAGTATTTGCTTTATAAAACTATACAGAGTCAATGTTGAGTAAGTTTTCAAAGATAAACTATCGAACACAAATATTTTTAAAGTTTAATCAATTTTCTCCTTATTGACTTAGGTTAAGAAAATGTTCAAAGTTATTGCTTGCATTCCATCAATTCATAACTTTTTTTAACAGAAATTGATACTCAATTTTCTAAATTTAAGTATACAAGATAATGACTTAAGTTTATAATGCTTATCATGATCAAGATACGTTTGTAGAAAACTTTAGCAAAATTTTAAATTTCTACAGATTAAGTGCAGTTAATATAAGTAAATTATTTATTCAATTCTTTCTACATTTTTTGTATTAGATTCAAACTTAAAGTTTTTCATTTTGAGGCGTGCTAAAATTTTGGAAATTTATAAATGAAAAATTTTCATTAAGATTTGTTCGTCAATAAAATTTAATTAAAACTAATATCAAGCTAAAGTTAATTTATTAACTTCAACTTTAGGTAGATACTTTTGGCGCTGACTCATCAGTGTTCTCTAAATGCTTAGCGTACTATTGGAAAATGAGAATAAATGAGATTCCTAAACGAATGATCACGTTAATGAGACTGAGACTCTCATGCTATGTATGTACCAGTTGCTAATCTAGTAATGACAAATCTACTTTGCGGAGATTCCGTTTGAGATGTCATTTGAAATTAACCACTCGGAGTCTCGGCTTTCAGATTGAACGTACCAACTTCCCCGAGAAACTTTCCTCCGTCGAGTAAACAAATGAAGTAATTGATTAATTGCGCGTATCTGAAAATAAGAGCAATCACTAATCATAATCACTAATAATAATTATTAATGTAACTAATGAAAATTAATGGTGCGAAAAATATATAGGGTATGAGATGAAAGTAAAATAAAATAAAATTGATAAATAAATTAAATATCGTCTTGAATTGTTTCACTAAAATCGTAACGTGACGTGCGGTTTTATCTGTTATTGTAATGCGCCCCTCGACAGTTTAATTTACCTCAATTTCGTTCAATTAAACTCATTGTTTTCCAATAGCGATAAATTATTCTGTTTAACGAAATTTTTTTTAGAATTTTTTTACCTCCATTAAATAAACAATAGTTTTTATTTTTACCGATATTGTCCAAATTCAATTATCGATAATGTGCAGACCACAGTATTGTTAGAATTTATTTTTGCTGAAGAATAAAAGTCAAAGGTTTATACTTATTAAAAATAAATTCAACTTTTTATTTTTATTTGTACGGATTTTGTATTGAAGCAGCGATACAAACGTCACTAGTCACGGCTAGTATTGTCTATTGCTTCGTACTGCACAAACTGAATCAATGTACCTCGTGAAAGCTGTTCCCGAAATAGAATTGTTCTTTTTATACCCAATGAAAATAAAATGATAACGATGTCTGTCTTTATTATTAAGATAATTGTGTAGATATGTACCTTTTTTGAATTTTAACAATTTGGATCGATTTGATCAATTCTAAAATTGTAAAAGTTAATTTGATTTTTAATGCAGAATATAGAAAGAAAATATTAAATAATAATTTATATTACGTATTAATATTCTTTTCAAAGTATAAATGATCAGAGATTTCTTTTGAATTCTTTCATCCTTGGTTCTCAGGCACTTCAGATATAGTACTTAAAGAAAATGCAAGTCTTGAAATGAATGAAATAAAAACTGCACATCTCAAACGCTAGTGCTTTTACCTAATTTCGGTGTTCTTTGCACTGAAAGTTGTATACAATATGAAAAAAAAAAATAAAGTAAGAAAATCAAATTTTCTCATTGTTACTCCGGGATAGTACGGAGATATTTAATTTCCTTTGTTTCTCAATCTATTTTGTAAAATCTTGGTTAAAAGTTATTTTTCGCGCAAAGTATATTAGAGCAACAAAAGTTTACGTTACGACTAAAAGTATTCGGAAAGTAGTTAAGTACCTCTGACAGCTTTACTTGAGCTCGCTTTTTGCGAAAGTACAACAACGAAACATAAAAAATTTACGTGCTTTTTATATATTACTTTTTTTTATTCAGTCTAAATTTAAACCATCATACTATCAGACATTGAACTAACATTCTAAATTCAGTAGGATTATTTGGATCGAACAAATATATACATTATTTTTCTAGCAATTCGGTTTGCTGAAAAGAAATTTTGTTATAAATTTACTGGCTAGTCGAAAGTAAATCGGTATGTGGTACTGCACGTTCTCTTCTCTAGTATATACTAATGCTGTACTATACGTATCATTGTGATTTATGACCGTCACGAAAGCCCATTTGCAAGCTACGGCACTTCCGGTAGAAGTTGTAAGAGACAGAATTTCTGGAAGTACTCCAAACTTTTATTTTTTGACTCACTTTGTTTTATCGCTTCCCATATAATCGATTGGTAATTATCTCGAGTGAATTTTTAGTTGATGAGCAGAGTCGAGTGGAGGTCGAAAAAAAATCAACCATGTCTGTTCTACTTTACGCGAAAAGTAGACTAGGCTCGTTTATCAATGTCTCATTTAATATTTAATCCCGAGTGTCCTTAATGTCTTGTACGGATATTTATATCCTCGTGACTTTTATTACTTTTTACAATTACTTTAACCTCGCCAGGAAAAATTTTAATTTTTCTAGAAAATTTTATTCTCATTATTTTTAACCTTTTATTGTTATAAATCATTACGTTTCAGGTTTTTTTGGGAGAAAAAATTATGATGGGTCCTTTGTTTTAGGTCTTTTTATTTTTGAGATATTGTTTCTGAGATTTAAGAAATTGCACGCCTCAAAATGGCTTAATTATATATTTAAAATCATGTTTTTACTAAAAAGAATACTTTTTTTTTTAATTTTTACGCTTAGATGCACATTGAAAAAAAATTTATTAATTTAAGAGAAATATTGTTGATTCAAAAAAAATTATTTAAAAAATTTTGAACAGAAAAAATCACTTAAACTCATCTTGAAACTTATCTAATTTTTATTTATTTTTAATTATATAAAAAAGAAGAAAAATTCTTCATTTTTATTTTCTTAATTAGTGCGCGAATTTCTCGAAAAAATTTAAACTGAATATTTTAAAACAAGAGAAGAATATTTTTCTTGAATAAAACATTTTTTTTTTTTTCAATATACAACCGGGCTCAATCAATTTTCTCTTTAATTAATTTTCGAAGGCTGGCGTATTTTTCCTAACTGAAGAATTAGAATAATAGAGTAAAAATATAGATTTTATAAGATGAATGTCAAGTATTTTTAGTTATGATATTTCGAAAACATCCGAAGAATGCAGGGAATAAACATTTCAGTGAAATTGACATAGCAGCTCTTTCGTGATTACTCACGATGCCCTAGATATCATTGAAGTAAAATTCAGAAGATAAGCGAAAAGTTAATAATCGCTCCAAGTAAAGTCGAGTCGTCGTTTCGTAAAAACCTTGCAATCATATTAAATTTCAAGCGAAATAGAACAATAATAATTGATTAAGGAATAAAAGTCTTTAACTTGTTATCTTGTTTGACGAGTACATCAAATGAAATAATATTTATACTTATAAAATACTATAAGATTATCATCGTTATCATACTTCGTATTTATATAAATAAATACGTTTTTCTATTGCCAATAGACCATAAAAAAGTCTAAATGTTAGTGTTAGGAATGTAACTTCTGTTGGAGCAATCCGTGTCTTAAAACGAAACAACAAAAGTTAATAAAATCGGCATCTGGAAATAAATCTTATTAGTTCACCTTGACAATTTTATCTCTTTTAATCTCGGCGCATTTTTTCTTATCCAGTGAACTACATTGGTCGCGTTTCAGTTTCCCGATTTCATTCTACGTCCCCGCACTTTAATTCTCCGTAAAAGTGTAAAAGCCAGCGGATATAAATATATACATTTGCATCTACAACTGCATCTACATCTATAGAAAACATTTCCGAGAATTCCTCTCCATCCTCTGTATTTAATATTATTTCTTCTCTTTATAGATATTTTTTATATCCATTTTATCTTCCCGCAAAAAATCCCCAGCAAAAGTGAAAAAAGTAATTCAAGAGTCGACTTCCGTCGATGTATAACGCAAAATTACCGGTTTTGCATCCAAGAAGCTTTTCTACTTTCCTTATCCTTTTATATTCATATATTTATCCTATATATTTACACACATACTTATTTACTACCAACAGAACTCGTTACCTTATACTCTTTAAAAAATAAATGAGAAGTACTGTAATCACGAAATACACAGGTGCCACAAAGTGGATTATTTTACCGGATAACGACATGCATCTTAGGGTGAATTTAATTATTTTTAAAAAACATCCGCGTTAAAAAGTTTCCCACAATTTAAAAAACTTTAAGACTTGAACTTGAAGTACGCTAAAATAAATTTATTATTATTATTATTTTAAAAGGTCAGTTACGCATTTTTTGTTATTATTTTTTTTCACACGATAAATTTATCAAATAATTAACGATAAAAATTGTATTTTATTTTTTAAATAGAGACAATTTTCTTCATAATTTTTCTTCAGATATTTCAATTCAACAAACTCTCTTGATTTATTGAATAATTTAAAAATAATAATAAAAATAAAATAAAATAAGAGTAGCACCTTTTTTGGGTAGGAACGGAACTACTTTCAATTCTTTATTTCTGTTACTAAAACGAAAAACTGAATTCGAATCTTGACAATGGCTTTCTTTTTATTATTTTCAAATTATTTAACAGCCAAGAAAATAAAATTTTTGAAGCTTATCTTCTTTTAAATTTATTGAATTGAAGGAATCTTTTGCTTAAAAAAAAAAAAAAAAAAAAAAAAAAAAAGAGCAATAAATCTAAAATTCAATTATCAATTATCAGATTTATGAATCACATTTCAATACATCAATTATTAGTGATGGATGATGGATAACTCATTAATGTCGAAGGATAGTTAACACCTGTACACTTAACTCAGCCCGGCCTTGGTTTTTATTTGTTAATATATTCACCAGACAATTGTCTTTGTTTTTTGTTATGAATTCTATTGTATTGTGTTCATTCGAGAGTAGCTAAAAACTACATAGATGTATATGTTCATAGTATGCAATATGCAGTATGCATCGTATAATATGAATAAATATAGATGTATGCAGTGAGAAAATCTTGATACTGAATGGCACTATGACCCTTATATTACTACATTACTACACCGAGTCGGACAATAAAAGACCGAGGGGCTCTACATACTCTATAATTCAGTGTCATGAATATTTTCTTAAGCTATTTAATATACGTGTGCAAGAATTATAAGAACTTTATATATATGGCTTTGGATAAATTATTAGGTTTGTATTCATGGCTTAATGAATAGAGTAATAGAGTAAAATCTAATCTTGGCTTTAAATATAAAATATGGTTTGTTTGTATTTACATTTGTATAGTAACTATGGTGATGCTTCACAGTTATCAGTCAATATTAATCATTTTCGTCATTGAATGGAAATAAAAATTCATTTTCTATAGAACTTTTCTTTTCGAGTAGGTATTCTATGAATTATACAGAGAGGAGTTGTATGTGACTTCTACTTTCTTTAGAATAATTTTTTTCACGTTTGCTTATCTATTAATCACACAATTGATGATCAAAAATTTTATAACCAAAAATTGAATGAATTTTCTTTTTAAAATAAAAAAATTAATATGATTAATTTATTTTTGAACATTTACATATTTTTAACTTCCCGCTAAGAAAATTGAAAATTTTCAAAAATCGGGAAGTTATTGTTTTTACCCCGTTTTTCGAAAATCGAGTTTTCATCAGATCTCGACGTTTTGAAGTCCTAGGAAGCTTCCCTGACTATTCCCGCGATGGTGTCTGTGCGGCTGTATGTGTGTGTGTGTGTGTGTGTGTGTGTGTGTGTGTGTGTGTGTGTGTGTGTGTGTGTGTGTGTAAACCTCTTATAACTTTTGAACGGCTCGGCCGATCGGATCAAAATAGGTGGCGATCCAAAGAGTATCATTGCCATTAAATTTCGTAAAAATTTGAATCGATTCGGTTCGCTAGATTTTGAGGAATCTCAAAAATAAAATTTTCAAAAAATCGTTTTCGTGGAATAACTTCAAAAAGGCTTTACCGATCAATTCCAAAAACTAATTAGCTCTTAAACTTAAAAAACCACGTCGATTGCCACCAGTCCCATCAAAATCGGTTGATTCGTTCGAGAGTTATCGAAAACGATAAATTTCGAAAAAAGTGTTTTTTTCACATATCTTCGAGATTGATGTTTGGATCATTTTTTGACGAAATGGAATAATTATTAGAGCCCAAAAAATCACGTCAATCGCCACCAAGAACGTGAAAGTTGGTTGATTGGTTCGTGAGTTATCGTTGTCGAAAAAATTCGGAAAAAGTGAATTTTTCAAATTCCTCTAAGATTTTCGGTTCGATCAGTTTGTGTTCAAAAGTATATCCTAGATTCTGAAAAAGTGCATGGAATACTGCCAACCGCGTGAAAATCGATTCATTCATTTAGAAATTATTGCAGTTTGAAAATTCAATAAATACTGTTTTATTAAACTTCTATCAGCCTTTTGAGCTCGAAGAGCTCAAAAGCATACAAAAGCTATTTCTTTGAGCTCGGAGAGCTCAAAATAACACACAAATTGTATTTTTGAGCTCGAAAAGCTCAGAAACGTCATAAGTGCAATTTCAAGCGTTTAGGTATGGAATTGGCGGGAAGTTGCAGGGATGGCCTTTAGGGTCAACCGTTTTCCAGATTTTTTTAAAAGTTTTCCAAAAATGTAATATTTTTTTTTTTTTTTTAATGTAAAAAAGAACAAAAGTGATATTTTTTTTCTATACATAAATTCATTATTTTCATGAAACAAGCACCAATACGCCTCACAAAATTGAATTACGATTGTGTCGTGTGATCGAAACAATGGAGGAAGTAATATGTCATATGCAGACGAAAGTGTAAACAGGTAACGGTAATGTTATCAACTATCAATAATAAAATATTCATTTTTAACACGAACATATTAATAACCATAAACCATAAAGCTAAAAGGGGGCATTAATAATAATTATCATGCGATGCATGAATATATAATAAAATATTTAATTTTATTATCGTTCTTGTCGATGTGTTCAGTATTGATCCGTTAACGTTCATTAGATATCAATACTTTTCATTGAACATTGTATCCTATGTGCTGAATTTATCTCAATACATCGATATTATGACAGAAATTTACTTCTTTTACCGTCAATTTATCTTTACATAACTTTTTTGTCACGTTGCACTCCAATTATCGGCCCATTTATCATCTAAAGTAATGTGCGATCATTTTTTTGTTTGTAAAGAAAGATTCTCAGATAGTTTTTTTTTGTTATTATATAATTAGCGCCAAGGTCTTTCAAAGATGTCACGTTTCGATAATAATATTCTTAAAATATCTGTCAATTCTCACAAGTCAGGTGTGTTAAGTCTTATTGGTCGTAAAGTAATATATTTGATTTATTGTTTATAAATCTTCTAAAATTCTATTCCAAATACCCTCGAGCTAACGAGTTAAGATTGTATTGTAAATCGGGTAGAAATTTATAATATAATATTGTATTGAAGTTTAATCAATTTGAATACAATGACAAAGAATATAATTATACATACAATAAATAAAATACGGAGTAATTACGATAATTTACAGCTGATGTCGATACGCTAGCAATTACATGCAAGAACTAGTTTGTTATAATATATTTAGTATTGGTACTGATGTAATTACTTGATAATCATGTTATCTCATTGCTCATTGTAATCATTTTGATGCTCTGTTATTTTGTTTAGTTTGCTTTACCTTTTTATGGCTTTGTCGCGGTTTCTTTGACAGGAAAAGCGTGGTATACAAGTATTTGAGCTTCTGAGTAATTAAATTTTTTTGGTATTTTAATTTTATAGTCACCGAATGTTTTTCTTTACTGTTTTTCTCATAAAAATTGTTTGATAAAGCGTCATAATAATAATAATAATAATAATAATATTATTATTATTAATAACTGTGAGTAACAACGTGAACATAAATATTACAAACTTCAAAATTTTTTGCGGTTTCTGTGGGCATTGACACAATTTTGACCATCTTAAAATTTTTGATAATTTTGAACTAACTCACAAAATAAAATATGCATTTTTTAAAATTTTCAAACATTTCAAAACCGATAAAAAAATTTATCGTCAAATTTAATAGCTGAATTTCCCAAAAGGTACTTGAAAATAAACGACGCATCTTAATATTCAATTACAGGGACACTAAAAATAATTTTTATTAGGCATTTATGGGAGAATTAAGTTCAAGTTTGCTCGTAATAATAAAAGTAACGATGCAATAGCACTATTATGCAAATATTAACATCCATAGATATCGTTTGTTATTAATTTACCAAATTACGAGTAATTTTAATGAACTATTTCAATGGTTATTTATAATTTTAACAATTTAAGCTGAATAAAAATCCGTTTCATTTTAAATTTTTACTTTCAAGTTGAACTAATAAAATTTTCATTCTTTAAAGTAAAAGATTTTTGAATGTTCTTAAAGTTCTAAAAACTCTACAAACATCTGAAACTTTTAATTCATTTTTGATAATTTTTTCGAAAAATACGTAATTAAAAAAAAAAATTTTACATAATTTTTTTATATTTAAACTATCGTAAACTGTGAAACTCGAAAATTACCAAAATATTAATTATTTCAAAAATGATTAGCTAAAAAAAAGTAAATATTTTACCAAAGATTTTAGTAAAGTAAATACTTATTCTTATAAAGATTTTCAGCTGTGCAAACAACCTTCAAATATTATTCAAAATACCACTAGATTACGAAACATACATGTAACATCAACACCGACTTTCTCTAGTAACTTTCTATTTGTTTACTCTACTACTCCGATAGAAGATTCGATGCCTCTCTAATAAAAATCAAGCTATTTAATTATCAATATATATTTATATATTTAGAAGACCATCTCAGTGTATAATACAACATCTTTATATTATCTCATCCCGTTATACAGTTGTAAGTATAAATCGAAAAGAATTTATTCATGACTTGTCTTTGAGACATGCCAGACCCGCATACCACGTGCTACAAACTACAAACTACACTAGGCAAGAAATGAGAGAATCAACACTTACTACATCGACAACAGACATGAAAAGACCTCACCAAGGTTTTTATTTAATAAAAATTTCAAGGTTTTATCAAGAGAAAAAATACCAAAAAATTGAACATTCGAATTTTGAAATTGACTTTTTCCTTTTTGTTTAAAATTTAATAGATTCGAAATTTTGAACAACATACATGATAAAATATCATTTAAATTTTAAACTGACCTGTCGATGATTGATGTCAATGATTTCTTCTTGATGGAAATGATATTGAAGTTGAAGAAACTCAAAAGATGAAGAAATACAAAAAACACCTTTCGGAAAAGTTTTGAAAGTGTCACCTTTCAACGGCTTAAAAATAAAAAATAATATTTGGTGGTAAACAAACCGTACGGCGAATCGAATCGCAAATCACATGAGATAATAAGAGATTAAATTAGCAAACATTCGTGATACATAGCGACACATTGAAAGTCCCAGAGTCGACTAGTTATGTGTTTGACAGACGGATTCGGTGACCGCGCATTTCGCTGACTCCCCACTTTGCTGCTTGCGTACTTTTATCACCGTCCTCTTTCTGGCAATGCGCAAGTGTGTGTGCGATGCAATGATAGAGAGAGAGACAGGAAAGAAGAAAGAGCAGAAGAGATAAAGGGGTGAGGATGAGAAAGAAGAAATAGGGTAAGAAGAACAAGGAGGAGATTAATAAGAAATAAAAGCAAAAGTATTGAAATCAAATGAATAAAAATGGATTTTATTTATTGAGGAAAAAGGCTACTGGTTTGACGGGATAAACTCGGTGTTTAGTTTTATTTGTATTGCTTACTATTATACATACTGCGGAGTATAATATTATTAAACTGTACAAGCTGTAGTTGTAGTGGTTTTAGTTGTTGTAGATGTCTTTTTTGTACGGGGTCTCGTGAGACCACAAGTTGATACGAGTAGAGGCAAAGTTCGAATATGAAGATCGTGATCTTGAGATTCTCGGTTACAGTAACATGCAATCTTTTGTTCATTTATGTCACTAAGATTTATTGTCATTATTATTATCGTTTAGACACTTGTAAAAGTACTCGAAATAACTGTCATTAGTGTTGCTTGATCAATTATGTTTTCATTCAACTTTTTTCATTATTAGCTTTTGCGAAATTCTTCAGTGAAATTAACAAAATTTGTAAATTGAATTAAGCCCATGAAAAAATTTGTTGACACTGCCATCTGTCGTCTGATATGAAAATTGGCCATATCAGGCCATTTGAGGACATATTTGGCTTGATATGACTATATCTAATTTCTTGACCATAAGTAGTGTTGAAAATATCCAACAGAGGGCGCGTGGTCGCTAAATCGTCTCCCTTCAAGAGAATTAAATTTGAAGTATTAAGTGATAACATAAAATTAATTTTTTGACTATTTCAAGAAGCTTTTTTGAAAGTAATTTTTGATTTGAATTAATTACACAGCCTAATATGGCTATTTACGGCTTTATATGAAAATTGGAAATATATGGACTTATCAGTAAATTTTTCACGAAAAGTATTTTCTGAAACGTGCAGTAATATTTGATAACTGAAATTTGAATAAACAGGAGTAACTCAAACATAAAGGGTTAAGGTGATGTTAAATTTTTAAACAAGTTTGGCTTTAATATTTTCTTGACAAACTTATGTATCCCGTTCCTTTTTTCATACACTTCAAATATTATGTATGTAGTAATATGCGACATTCTGAAGGTACTTTTTGCTCATTTTACTACTTACACATATTAGCCTTTTTTTAAAAAGTATCCTGATATTTTTACCACTAGGAATACGCGATCGAAAGTTAAGTTCTGCCACAACTTGGAGTTCTTTTTGCTTTTCTTCTTGCGGGCAAGCGTGTCATTCTATTCGGAAGTTGAAGATCGTGCCTGGCCTGTGAAACACCGTATTTATCAAAGGTGGCTACAGCGTGAGTTGTCGAAAATACGTGAGAAAAAATAACAATTTAATGGTCTATAAACTTTTTCCTATACATTTAATGGCTTTTCTAGTTATTTATTTGTTTATTATTTGGGCTACTTTTCGAATCGTTTGTTGGTTCAATAAATTAAGCTGGTTCTCGTTAATTTAAATTGATTAATGAATTTTTAGAGTCGCGCACTGTTTGAAATTCTCATTTAAATATAGATTATATTGTTGGGATATTTTTTTTTTTAATAATAGTCCATAGATTTGAAGGTTTAAATTCCTTCGAAGTAATCTAATGATTGAAATAAAATTCCCCAGATTCCTTGAGACGATATAGCGATCTTTATAGTTTAATAAGCATTATGAAAATACCGGCCATACTACGAATTCTTCATCAATATTTAAATTTAATCAAGATTTCGAATAAATATGGGTGAAGATCTTAATAAAAAATGTTTTTTCTTATTTTTAGTTTAATGACGTGTAAATTTTTTTTTTTTTTATTAATTTCCTAAAAACTAACTCTATTCATTCAATAAAAGAATACATTTTAAGTAGAATTCGCATTTGCAAATGAAGAGATAGAGAAAAAAGTTTTTCATGTACTCAAATGAAATTAATACGAATAAGAATTCAAATCTTATTAATATTTCCTCTAGCATTTTTTTGTTGGATTCCACCGTAAAAATAACAAATATTCCTCCCGGAAATTATTTACATAGTTCCGAATTACCGTAAAAAACTCATAACTTTCGTAATTAAACTCAACTTCGCTTGTAATTAATTTTTTATAGTTCATTTTTTGCTATTAATGGAGCAAAACATGATGCAGCGCGTTCAAAAGACCGGTAGGCAAGTAGTTACGTAATATAACAATATTTAATGATAACGATATCCGATTCATTGACCGGAAACAATAAACAACTCCCCCTCAGAGAACTTGCATCAGCCAATTGTCCACGGTCGATAATCGTGTGGTCACAAATTAAAGTGAGTTAATCGTCATGAGTATACTTAATTACTCTATTTTCTTTCTCTCCTCTATTCGCAACCACAACAATGACTTTTTTTGATAAATCCATCGCACCGTAAATTTAATGCCAACCCAGAGAAATAAAAAACAAGACAATACCCTCAGGGTACTCAAATAAGTCCACCTTTTTCGAGCATAAATAAGCATTACCGAGCTTCTGAGCTTTAATTAAATTTTATTCAAAAATTTAAAACATTTCGTCCTTACTTCAGCAATTAGGACTTTCTTAGCTTAAAGCTTTCTTGAAGCGACTAATTGTCTCGTTAGTTGACTATCGAAAATGTAGAAGAAAGATTTTTTCGTATACAAAAAGCTTCAAAGGATGAGGACAGAGAGATAAGGATAAGGATAATGAGGAAAAAGTAAAAGAGAAACAAAAAGTTATTTTGATTTTAAGGTTTATCCACTAATCTCGAAACGTCTAGTTTAAATTGGCTTCCCTCCAACGTACCTCGTCAGCATTACTGTGGAAATGGAGAAAATCACCGCGGATACCAGCGACCTCTTTCGAAATAAAAGGGATGAAAGTGTAGATGTAGAGTGCTCTCATAAATGAAATCAGCTGAAGAAAAAGTACTTTTATTATTTAGCTTATATTTTGTTTATTGTAATTATGGTCAACAAATATCTCAACTTTTGTTATTTTTGGTGAACTTTTTGGTTTTTTTAAATATAAATTAAATACTTCAGAAAAGTTTAAGGTTATAAGATATATAATAATTATGGTGAAGTTTTTCCATTGTTGAAAAAATAACTTCATTTGAGAGATAGAATCTTAAGTAAAGAATTTTCTGGTGTATTAATTTTTTTTCGGGGTTAATGCAAAGTAAAATAAAAATAAATAAGGAAATTATCGTCTTAATAACTTGGGATATTTTTTATTTATAGTTAACTAATTAATTAATTTGTGATGTTGTTATTAAAATTAATTGAAGATCTGCAGGTATTTTTGCGAGACAACCTCTATTCGTACATGAATAAATGCAAATGTGATGAAATATAACACTGTACAATTGTATATTAGTATATGCTTAATATTCACACGCTCGTCTTCTCTAGGATTAATTTCTAATTCCCCAGATGTCTGCTATTATTTTAATTGCAAGTAGTTTACATTTGTTTCTAATTAACTTATGGTAATTTCTTAATTGAAAGTATAAATATTTTGAAAATAGAATTCATTCCGAAAGTTGTTGATATTTTACAAATTTCATGTTCAATAATGTTCTAGTGATTATCAAAAAATCGATAAAGTTTTCGTGATTTCTTTCAAAGGTTGAAATTTAATACTGAATTGACCAAGAATATAAAGTTCAAGAAAAAATCGTTGAACCATAAAAATCTAAATAGTATAGTTAAACAAACTAGCAATACTGGGTCGTTTCAATCTCATAAATTCCTTTCATATCAGTCCATACAAAATAATAGCTAATGCACCCCATAAAATACTACCCCAAAATGGCGGACACACAGAATGATATGAAGTAATGAATATGGACATATATTAATACATAAGTGCCATGAAGTTGTGAATTTATATACAAAAATAATTTATACTCTTGCTCTCTGTATAGTGAGTACTCGTTATAGAAGGGAGGAAATGGTTAAGGGATGTAGACCGCTGGTTATAAATCAGAAGCGGAAAAGTAGCACGTATGTCTCCAGGGCGAATGAGAGCGAGTCAGTCGTTAGATTAAGCTTCGCTATCATACTCGAGTTCAGAAAAAAAAATAGACGGACTCAAATATATACAATAATTTTTGCAATAAACTGAAAAAGAGAGACTTTACTTCAGATCCCAATGTACTTTAACAAAATCACCATGCTAAAGCTTTGGCGTTGTAGTGTAGTGGTCGGGGTGGTACTTGCAATGGTGTAATGAAACTTGAGTGGTTTCTAGCACGAAATAGAACACGAAACATCCATAAGTACTAATACAGATGAGAATACTCTGCACATATCCAAGCTAAGTATAGACGTAGTGCATGTGTGTGTATAATAGAGTGCTTCGAACGTGTTGCATGCGTTCAGTAGCGTCTATTTACGTTGGTAATTAATGAAGGTGCGCTCACCAGGTCTCAGCTCGGGTCGTGTTCCCTTTCCGCGACGAAACAATATAATACATTACCAACGGATCCCTGGTAACCCGGGAATCCATTAATCCACACTTTAATGTGCCTTTAAATCAGTCATTATTAACTTTGCATGATTATCGTGTCAGTGGTCTATTATCATTCGCTTCTTCACTTTTTGACAAACTTTGGAGGTTTTTTTAATGCACAACAACCCGTGAAAAAATTATCTAATGTAACTAAATCTAATTTTTGATGTCCTAATATGCCCATTCATGGCTTGATATCCCCTTATATCTTCCTTTGACTAGAGATAGTATTGGAAATCTCCAACAGATGGCGCATGATCGCTCAATCATCTCACTACCAAAGAGCTCTAATGTGTTGAGGTAGTTTACTAATGATATATGTATATAGCTGGCACTGTAAAATAACTATCAGTTTCTTGAAACGATTGTAGAATATGTTTTGATTAAATTTATAAAATTTGGCCGTTTAAATAAATTTTTTCCCGAGAATGTACTTTGTATGTCAGAAAGTTTAAACTTGTAAGTAATACCAAAAAGGGGATCATGTTGAACCAGCTTGTCTTGGGAACTAATAGGATACTTTGAATAAAACAACTTGTTTTCGAGACTTTCTAAGGCTTCAACCCGTACTTGCAATGCCCGCGACATGGTCGTGTATGCGTGTACTTATAGCAAGATGTTTACACCGAAAAATAACCGAATGTAAGACGATTTGGTTAACATTAAATTGCTATCGTTATTTTCCGGTCATTGAATTCTTAGATGAACTTTTTGAGCTTACTTATTACTTAATCTGGGGAAATGCAAAGACATCTACCTAAAAAAATGATTTTTCATATAACCTGCATTGAAAATGTGAGTTTCAATGCCTGTTGAGCCAACCGAAACTAGACAATTTCAGACCAATGCGACTGTGCCGGGCAGGTATCAATTATTTCTTCCCGGCGGTTTCGAAAATGACGATTTTCTGTCCGCGAGGTGAAGTTACAGCTTTATTTTCAATCCTATCAATTGTTTGTTTATTTTATACCTTTATAATTGTCATTATAACCGTTAACTGTACTGACATATTATAATTCTGTTATTAAGCATAAATAAGAATGATGAAAGAAAACTTGTCAATTTACGAATAATTTTTGGTAAAAAATAAACTGTTACTTTGTATTTTATTATAAGTTTCATAATAAAATGATATTTTCGCTGTTCGTCTGAAACTATCTAGTTCTGGTTGGCTCCAGACATTGAAAATAGCATTTTTAATGCAACTTATATGAAAAATATAATGTGTGACGCGGGATGAAACACGATTTCAGACCGAGTGATGCCAGCCCTCGCTTCGCTCGGGCAGGCAACTTCACTGGTCTGAAATCGTTTTGTTTCATCCCTAGTCACACAATATACTATTGTTTATTTGATAATGAAAGATAATGAAAGAAAAATTTTAACTTTGCGGAAAAAATTGAAAACTTTGGAAGTAAAAATCAGCGATTTATAAATTAATTTTTTAAGGAACATCACTGGTTATTTTATTTGTTGATTTTTATTTTTAAATAACAGTAAAGTTAAATTGAAATAGAAAATAAAACTATGACCGCTTTATCATTTTATAGCCGCGTAACAGTAAAATTTTCATTGTAACATAAAGTTCATTATGTATTGTATGTCACATATTGAATAGTAACCTGACGATAAGTTAATTGCCCGTGTCCATTTCGTTTGAAAAGCTACGTGAATAATTGCGTAATAAGTGAGTAGAAAAAAAAAGATTATATTTCTGAGAAACACGACATTTATTTAATTGAACATATGTGCATGGAATATTATAATATTATACGGTCGATTTATATAATAATATATATATAAAATAAAATAAATATATATATTATTAACATTTGCACAACAAAATAACAAAACACGCGGATATGAGCAGCATTATATTAGCTTAAGGAATCGCGTGACTGAAAGCTCGAGGTGAAAACCGTTCAATAGTTTTTCTATCTTGTTTGATGAAACAATTATACCTTTACATTGAATTTATTTTCTTTACAGCAATTCATTGTCATGTTCATTAAATTTTAAAATAAAAGTAAGAGAGTGGAATTATATAACACATACCGCTTACAACTGCTGATAAATCTATTTTTATCGCGTGTTTAATACACGTTACTATTTATTAACGCATTTGTAGGCATCCACTATTTATTATTATGTATTTAGCAGAATTTAAATGATAATTTGTAGTTCAGTATATACCGAGTATTTTCATTATTTTTATTGTGTTGACTGAAATGTCACGCATCTCTTTATGTTTATTATTATAGTGTAGCGAGCATTAGTATATTCGTAGCAGGTTTTTAATCGTTATTAGACTATGCATATCATTTTATATTTTCTCGTTCACTAGAAATAAATATCTATTTTTTTTTTACTGTTAATTATTTATTTAATGCTTTGAAAAAATAATTATTCAATTATTATCGACATGAATGTTACCCTTAGACCAAACAATTACCAGTAATATTATTATTCTATTTATTTATCACACGTTCAGCCTTGAAACTGACGTTTTGTAAACACGAAAATATACATAGTAAGCACTCGATTAAATTGTAATTTTATATAATGATATCATAGCATTAATATCAATATTTATATTAATTTTTCGATATGTCAATACTCTTGAATGTGAGGAATTTAATTAAAAATTTTATTAAACAATCACGTATTTTTTTGGTCACGTTTTTCAAAATTAAAATAATGAAAAAAATATTAAAAAATGCCAATTTTAAAAAAAATTTTTTTTTTAATTGACAGAAATAAAAATATAAAATAAAATAAACTAATTCCATTAGAAAAATTTTAATATAGCTCAAAAAATAAAACATTTTCTAACTGTCATTGATAAATATTTCAAAAATGAGAAACAGGCATGTAATTTGATAATTAATGATACTGACATAAAACACAATATTTTAATGTTATCATCGACCATTATTCATAATTTATCATTTTGATGACTATACAATTTATGTAGTTAAAAATTAATAACCATGAGTGAATTCTATCTGTCCTGATTTCAAAAATATTAAATTACCATTTCTCTACAAAAAAGAAGTAGGCAATTATAATAAAATTCTTTAATAAAAATTAAATCGCAATTTCACCATCCATTCGCTCATAATTTTATCTCTAATTCCGAGCTGAAATGGCGAGTTTATACATTCTTGACGACTGAAAATGAATAATTAAAGACGATTTAATGAATGGTTTTAATGTCCCCAGGTGAAGACTGAGTAGAGACAGGAGCCGAAATGAGATACTTTGATGACTCCGAAAAAGGTTTATATCGAGAGACTTGAACTATTTCTCCGCTTAAGTGCTTTGCTGATTGAATCTCCAAATGGTGAGTTTTTTTTGCCTGTCAATAACTATCTATCTACTTTTGATTAAGTTTCTGATTATTCATTTGGAGTTTCAAAGGATTTCATTTGAATTTTATTTTATATCAGTGTTTTTTGCGTTTCTAATTGTTTTTAAGAGTAACCATTAGCCAAACATCGCGATTTTATCAATTTGGAAGCGAGTGCGATTCGATTATCCAGTGTACTGATTTTATCCATCTAACTTTTTTTCAGCTTACTTGAGTTTTTTTAACTACTGCATTATTTAAATCCGGAACTTCGAATCCGTTTTCTCATTAAATTTTTCATTTCGGACCAAATTACTCTTTTGATATTGTTTTTTTATCTTTCTTAAAATTTGATTCTAAATTTTTGAAATTCTACTCAAATAATCAATCAGAATATTATCAGTTTGTTCTAATAAATATTAATAGCTAAATTTCACCTTGAACTCACATAAAAAACTTGAATTGAAATTGAATCTCGAGATGTTATTCTCGCGATTAAATCAACCTAGATAAATAAAATAAAATTATACGACTATAATATAATAAAAAAAATTTAGTTCTAATTAGAACAATTATATCCAGCTGACCTTGAGGGTCAGTACTCACTTGACACCGGCGGCGTGGAAATCCTACGAGGTCACACACTCACGCGCACTTTTATTTATTATCTCTATCTTAGTTTTAGAATAAAAAGCTACCAATCATAATAATAATAATTCTATATAGTTAATATCAAATAAACCAAATCCTCAGTGTGATTCAATTTTAATTTTAAATTCTCACTTGTACGTAATCCCTCTTCTTACATTAGTAATATTAACACTTGCAATCCCCGAATAAATTACCAAGAAAATCATATAAAAATAACTTAGTCCCGTCCTTTTTTTGGTTAAGCTCACGTTTTCCATCAGGATCGCAAGATAAAACAGTTTTGGTCCATGTAAATAATAAAGATTAAATCACCGCATCTTAAAATTTAAAAAAACAATCACAGACACGAATTTGTCATAGATTCTTAAATACTACTATAAATTTTCCGAGTAAATTTTTGCCGGGAAAATAAAGATACGATTGATTGAAACACTGGATAATGGGATAAAATTATTAAGGATAATTGTTTTTATAAGAGAAAGTGATAGCTGAGAAGACGATGCGCTGCTAGTTTGAGTGGCCATCTGATGTAGCACAATGGATTCAATCCAGCTACCAGCCGAATACTGCTACTACTGCGGCTGTTGGTCCTTAAGCTGGTTATCTGCAGCATCACTGCATTTCCACGCATACTTTCACCTGGATCGAGCGGTCATGGACTCAGTTGAGAAGTTTTAATCTATAGTGAGCATAATTGAGCACGTGATAAAGCATCTGCTGGTCAGCATTGAACTGCCATCTGGCGATAAAACTTACGTATAGGATTTGACTGCTGAAGATGAATAACATTGGAAACTGCTTTATTGATTGCGAAAAGAAGGTTCCGCTCACATGAGGGTTCGATCAAGGGGTAGGTTTTTTGGAATAAATACCCTGATAGCCAGCGCTTTCTCAGTAAGTGCTGACTTCCAGCAGTTACGGTTAATTTATAAATCAAGTTGGCGGTAATTCTTCACTCAACAACAGTTGTAAGCAAATTGACGGAAATCTACGGCCGCAACTTGAATACAAGTTAACAATCAAACTTGTAGTTAAATTTCCTTTCAACTTTACTACAATTTGACGGAAATACTGGTACAGTAAGTTTTGACGTCTATTTGCAGAGTAAGTTATAGGTAACTAATAGGTAATCGCTCGCTTTGCCAACTCTTTCTGTCAAGTTTGCTTCAAATTGCGGACGTAGATTGACAGTAAGTTATAGGTAAGGTGGCTATCAGGGTAAAGGTGGCTATCAGGGCTATCAGGGTAAATCTTATATTCTGACAAAACTTTATTAAAACACTAAACTACACTTGTACATTACAAAAAGGTCATTCGACTTCCGAAATCGAAGAAGATTTCTTAATGCTAAATTTTCTGATTCATTCAATCATTCGACTATAAGCTATCATTATAAGATTAAGATTTATCATAAATTCAAATGCAAAACTGCAATTCATCGGTATTTACATAAGATTAACAAAAATTACCTTACTTTTTTCATTCAAAAATTATTTCAATAAAATATCATTAAAATAGAGTTTTTTTCTCCAAAATAATGTATTATTTTGCTATTTTAAAGTATGCCATTTTCTGAACGTACTTGGCCACTGGGAATAATGACGAAAATTGTGGAAACTTTCGTCATGAGATCAAATACAATAGTTAGATTTATAAATAAATCTACTTATACCATAACTAATTAACTTGTGTCTTAAAAATACAGTTTCCATGCAAGCATATCTTTCCGATACCGCAAGTACTACCTTCAGCGGCTTCAGGAATCAAATCCGTGAATTGAGATATATCTTCATTAGGAAATTCACACTTCAGTTGAGTACAAATAGAGTCGTCAATTCTGGAAGCTCTTATTCCATCAATCATTCTGCATTGCTCATGCGGACTCATTAGCTGTCCCGGCAAAAATCTGTGCATTGCTTTGCCTTGATTAGGTTTATTGAATAAACATGAAGCTTGTGAAGATCTAAAAAGTCATAATAGTATTAACAATCATTGTTGCTCAAGAAAAAAAAAGAAAATGAACTTAATTACCTCAAGAAAGTCTGCATGTTAGCTAACGAACACTTTGACCAGTCGAAAGCATACTTGGAATATATGTTAGATGTTGCCATGATGTAGCCAAGTTCATCGGGACATCTTGCGTTTACTGTACCGTCATGGTACATGCCCAGTCTGATGGGACATTGATCATTCATCATTAATCATTGATCATTAACTTACTCTAATAATTCCATAGATTTAAACTTACAAATGCCCCAATTCATGAGATGCAGTTTCGATACCGTCGAAACCTCCTCTATCACGCATGATCAAAACTTTCTCCATTGTTTGTTCCTGGTGGTTGACGTCACAAGCTTTACCAATTCTCCGTACTTGTCCAAGAAGGTCACAACTATTGTAGTCACACAAAGTATTCCTGAAAAATTTTTACAATTAAGGTTTTGTAGAGAAACTATTGTTGAACTTTTGGGTAAATACTTACGAAGTCATAGTTACTGCTATATCGTAAGAATCTACGGGAATAGATTTCTTTATGAGGTACAAAAATTTCCCTTTGGCTTCGAGAGAGTCTGAAGTGCTAATGATTTTTCCATTCTGACCTTTCAAATAGGGCAGAAAATTAGAATCCTGAGAAACGACGATTCCTGCGATGTTCAAACGAACTCGAGGATGCTCAATACTTCTGAATCTCATGTCAACGCCGTTCCAAAATGAGAGTATGTATAGTAAGGCTTCTTTTGCTTTTCCATTGAACTTACGAATCAAGCTGTAATCGACAATTACGAGAACTTCTGGGTAAATAATTTCTTGTGTGATGCCTGCTGGCTTCGATCGTAATTCAAAATCTGTGCAAAGTAATAATATCAATAGGTTTTTTGTCAATTGAATTTGTTGTAAAAATTTCTCAATTAAAATTTACTTACCAGCTTGTTTATTTATTTTCCAGTTGGGTATTTTATGAACAAAATGATAAATATGATCATCTTCTTCATGATCGAATGAATCGTCGATAGCTCTTGCTTGTCTTCTTGTGTATTCTACAAGTCGTGAAGGTACTGGTTGAACGTAATAATCACCAACGAAACCCGTCTATGAATTAATATAATGATGATTAAACACTTTGGCAGCGTTCTAACTTTCACATTTTGAGCTTTTATTAATGAAAACTTGTCTTACCAGACTCATTCTTCCATTACGATGATTGTTAACCGCGAATGTAGCTGCATAAAGTTTATTTTCGTACAGTTTTGGAAGAGCTTGTCTAACGAGCTATATCACATCAAAATTGGTTAATGGCTTATAAATATAATACGACAAGTGCTCGATAAAAATTGACTTACTCCTGAGTATTTCGTTGGGGTGATAAGTCCGTGTTCATTAGTTTTCAATGAAAAAATCGGCATGTTCTCACTGGCCAGTATCCCATCATTTGGAGTGAGCCACATTTTCAAATTCTTGCCAAATGGATTCAACGTTATGTATATACCATTATTTTTGTCTAAACTTTTGGCACGAATTGGCACCGCGTCGTACTCCGGGACTGAAATAAATTAGAAATTTTTTTTGAATAAAGATCTATTTGAAATTTTAAGTGTCCAAATTACCGTCTTTGGCAAGCAAAATTCCAAAAATTCGCCTAAGTTCTTCGGGCGTCATATTATCGTGAATCTACAAATCATCAGTTGTTATTACTTAAAATTTGACAAAATTAAAAATGTTTTGTGATTACCGATTGAGAAGATGAACTGCAAAAAATTCCAAGTAAAATAAATGCTGTTAGCATTTTGAAACGACTTTTTTTTAACTTTGCAAAAGTATAAAATTTTAAACTTAAATGAACGGCTTCCGATGAAGACGAAAAAAAACTGTGAGCTTGATAGTGAACCTGACATTAAATATAAAATTATTGCCCTTGATAAAGCACTTGAAACACACGTAATCATAAACTGAAGATCATTATAAATATTTTGATGTGTACGTGAGTATTGACTATCTAGTAGCTCCTATCGATGGACTTAAATATATAATAATTTTATCAAATTACAGGTATTCACAAAAATATTAAATAATTATCTACTGTGACGTCCAATTCTTAATAAAATACTTATAAGCAAGATTTTAGTTTATTTATGTCACATTTTTCAGTTGTTGACGCATGTGATCGGCTTGAAATATATATAGATTGATGTCAGAAATGATCAAAACTTCATTTTATTTAAATTTTATTGTTAAGGCATTAAAATTAATAAAAAATAAATTATACAGCCAAATTATTAATTTTATAATATAAATAGCAACAAACAAAATAAAGTAATGGCTTACAGAAGAATTAAAATTTTCTAATAATGAAATTGACTTTCAATTTTTATAAACGGAATATTGTCGATCAATAGTTATAATTTTTCCAGGTAAATATCGACGCAGAAAATTTTTTAATGAATAAGGCTTTTCATAAAAACAAGTTGTACCGTAGGTTCTAAAAATAATAATAATTTTATAGCTTTAATACCACCAACAAATTACGATAATGTCACAAGGGCATACACTAAAATTTTTCTATGCATTACGTTATTGTTCTTCAGTTATTTATCAGTAATTTCCCCAACCTACTTCTTAAAATACATTTGTTTCGAGGAATAATTTTTCGTCACAAACTGTTACATTTACTTATCATTACAATCTATTGATGACGTGTATCTCTTAATTCATTAACGTCAAATCAAAAAAATTTCATAAGATTTATCAAACTCATAAAACTACACAAAAATATTTCATGGTTAATTTTTACAGTATTAATTTTAAAGTAAAGTGATATTAATCGTTAAGAATAAAACGAACGACAATTTTCAAGATTTTGGTTTGTAAATGATTAAACTTTTCAATTATTGACGTGAGTTTTCGGCTGAAAATTTATGTAGTTAGAAATTATTAATAATCATAACTACATTGTGTTCGAATTTTTATCAACAATTAATTAAGTATATTGTAGATTTACAGTCTGATAGTCTTTTGGTTGATAAAATAAAATTAATTCAAAATTTGTAAGCTATACATTACAATTTATTAAATATATCAATCGTCATATACTGATTTAAACGAAAGCTTACATAAATGATTCAAATTAAATAAATTTTTAATTGATGATTCATGCAATAGAATCTTATCCAATTAACTTTTTGCTAACGCATTGTCCATGAAAACATACTTTTTGAAAGCCGTACATACTTCCTTCAGCAGGTTCTATCAATACCTGGTAGCCGTCACTTTTTCTTTTGCACCAAACTTTGCGACAATTCATTCCCATTTTATCTTCGTCTCTTACCTCAGCATCCCAAAAGTTCTTACATTGTGCGGTGATAGGCATGAGCTGTCCTGGTAAAGACCTTCGTATATGTTGATCTCTATGACGAGGCTTATCGAACAAGCACTGCCCTGATTAAAAAAAGGAATTTGATAGAATTCAAAAGAATTAAAATGTTAATACTTTCGAATTCTGCTGAATACTGCAAATCCTGTTTCAAAAATCACGATTAATCATATTAAATATTTTTTAATACTAAAATAATCGAAAGGAGTAGTAGAATAAAACAGAATTAAACTAGTATTTAAAATTTTTAATTCTGTTAAATACTTATTAATTCTAAAATAATATCTAAATTCGAATATTTTTTCAGAATATAAAAGAATTCAACTAGTATTTGAAATTTATTATTCTACTAAATACTATTTAATCCTAAAATGATGCCTTCATTTTATTATCTTTTTAGAATATGAAAAAATTCAACTAGCATATGAAATTTATAATTCTACTGAATACTTTTTAATCCTAAAATAATGTATTAATTTGATTGTTTTTTTAGAATTTAAAAGGATTCAACTAGTATTTAAAATTTCTGTTTCTATTGAATACTTTTCAATCTTGAAATAATGACTTCATTTTATTATCTTTTTAAGATATTTTATTATCTTTTTAGGATATGAAAGAATTTAACCAGTATTTGAAATTTCGGTTTCTACTGAATACTTTTTAACTTCCCGCTAAGAAAATTAGAAATTTCCAGAAGTTGGAAAGTTATTGGTTTTACCCCGTATTTCAAAAATCGAGTTTTTAGAGGATGTTAACGTTTTGATGTCCTAGGAAGCTTCCCCGAATGTTTCCGCGACAATGTCTGTATGTCTGTGTGTGTGTGTATGTGTGTGTGTGTGGCCTCTTATATTTTCTGAACGGCTTGACCGATTTCATCGCGGTTGGCACCATTCGAAAGGGCTTGGCCAAACTTAGATTTTAAAAAGACAGGTGGTGCAGACAAGTGAGCAGCATTCAAGACTCCGGGTTCAATGGACCCGAGTTCAAGCCCAGCACACGCCAGAATTTTTCAACTCCAAATTTTTTTCCTCAGCATGTAATCAGTCTCGAAATTATTATTCGAACCCAAAACCGCATAATTAAATGTTACTTTTTTTTTCAAAAAATATTCTTCCGCGTAATTAATTTTGACATCAGTTACATCACTTACATCATAGGTACGTCATACGTATTACGTAAGAATCTTACGTCAGGAAGTGGGAAACTATGAGTTATATATGACTTACATCTTACGTAAATCATGACGTAGCATGACGTCATTCTGACGTCAGTTTGACATAATTGTGTTCACTGGGAATTACTGAATAGTATTTAAAATTTTGAGTAGCCTTATATCATTATGAATCATAATTTTAGAATTTAAAAGTATTCAGTAGTATTCAAGGTTTTTAATCATCTTAAATCTTAATTAATTATATTTTGAGGATTTGCAAGCATTTGACAGTATTTAACAGTTTAAATCCTTTCAAATCCTGTTAAATCATATTTTTAGAATTAAATAGTATTTAACAGAATTAAAAAATTTGAATCCTTTTGAATCATATTTTCAGGATTGGATAGCATTCATGAGGATATAAATTTTTTTAATTCTATCAAATTCTTTTTTTTAATCAGGGTATGGTTTCCAGAATCCATTTCTGAAAAAAAAAAGTATCAATTGCTTTTAAATATCTCCAATGAATTAGTATAATTCAGAAATAGAGATATATTATAAACTTACCTAAGAAAACCATCCATTTGGGATATGGAACAATTCGACCAGTCAAATGAGTTTTCTGTTTTCCAATTACTTGTACCCATAATGTAACCATCTTGATTTCTACATCCATTTTCAGTTATGTTATCAATGTTATCATGATAGCTACCAAATCTGAAATATCGTTAACTTTGGTTTCATTTTATTTTATAGATTATCCTATGTTTTTCAACTCATCTCTTAATTTATGTTGCGTACCTATATAAAAATTATTGTAATTCATGTATTTTAATTTGTATATTCTATGCCAAACTATATCTCAAGACTGTTAGCTTATAATCTTTAAGAACCCGTATCTTTAAAAACTTATATTGGGGTAAAGTTTTAATCCCTTGTAATTTACAATAAAAAATTTCCCTAGTTTATTGCTGTTGTAAATCTTATCTACTTAAAGTTCCAAAAAAGATATGTATGACATTGACACGGGAAAAAAATAGGTGCTGCAACAGAATGCAGTCTTGCGCGAGCAACAGGACAAAATCCTGTTGCTACAATCTATTAACGAATACCTTTGTATCAGAGAGTAATTTTAATATATGTTATAAATTAATTTTCACTCTATTCAATTTGAATCTTAATTACATATCCTCTTTTAACTGTAGTATACGATCAGTTTTCTAAAATAAAAATCTAACTGAACAATTTACTTACAAAAAATTATTAATTGGAAGGTGGTTATGATAAAAGTTTGAAGAATCTTCATTTTCAACAATGATTTATTTTACATCCGTAAAAAATTACACAAAGTTAATCTGAAGATGGTATAATTTTGAGTAAAATCTATGTGCACATTTAATGAATATCTATACTATGGAACTTTCTTCAGTACAAAGTCCATGCAGACATAATTTTCCAATACCGCAAGGAGTGCCTTCAGCAGCTTCAGGTAGTCGAATTTTTCCCTTTTTCGAGCACTTTAATTGAGTGCAAATTGTATCATCTTCAACAGTCGCAGATCCATTTACGAACATGCTGCACTGCTGAGTAGCATTCATTAGTTTTCCCGGCAAATATCTAAGGAATGGTTTACTTTGGTAAAGAGGAGGGTTAAACAAACAAGACCCCAATCCGTCTCTAAAAGTCAAAAGTTACATAAATTATAAGATAAGTTTTCAAATTTTTTCCACATGACTGATTCAAGAACAATGAAAATAACAAAATAGCTCACTTTAAATATTTGTCCATTTGATTCAGCGAACAGTTAGACCAATCAAATGATTGAGGAGTAAATTTGTCCGACGGAGCCATTATGTAACCATGCGAATCATTACAGCCATATAAACCGTCGTGAAACATACCAAACCTATAAAATTTTTGAGTGACTGGCTTGTTTCTAACTTGATTTATATTTTTCATACTTACAAATGGCCCAATTCGTGAGCAGCTGTTTGGATTCCGTCAAATCCTCCGACATCTCGTATGAAACTTGCTTTGTTCGTGGTTTTATTGAGAAATAATGTTTTGCAAGCTCCGTGGAGAAATGCTTGTCCCACGATTGTACAGTTCGGTCCGATTTTATCTTCACAAAATAGATTTCTGTAAATCATAATTAGTTCAAATTTTGACGACGAACAAATCAATTTTGATTATAAAGACTTTCAGACTTTTATCTTTGAAAATTTTTCATTCAGTTTTGATCATAATTGGATACTTACGGTATCATAGTCACTGCTAAATCATAAGAATCAAGTGGAATAGTTTCGTTCATCTTAAATAACCAATTTCCTTGAGCCCGTAGAGAAGTAACGTGGTTCATCAAAAAGTAGTTGCTTTTGAGATTGACAGTTACGTAGGGTAGACGATCCTTAAAACAAAAATTTATTGAATAAATTAGCTCACAAATATAGTAATATTTCTTGAAAAATATCTCATTTTTGAATACCTCTGCTAAAAGAATCCGAGCGATGTTCAACCTAATTCTAGGATTCTCCAAACTTCTGTATCTCATATCAACCCCGTTCCAAAAGGCTAGAAGATAAAGAAGTTTATCTCGTATGGATCCACCAATTCTTTCATTCAATCCATGATCAACAATAACCAAAATTTCGGGATATATTATTTCAGGAATAGATCTTTTCGATCTATACCTTTTTAATGTGAACGCTTCTATGGGTGCTAAAAAAATTGAACCAAAAGATATTTAATCACAAGTTCAAAATCTTCATTATCTCTTTTAGATACTTACGTAAGTGTTTGTTCAATTGATCTGGAATAGTGTAAATGATATGATCAACTTGATCGTCGGAATCGGTTTTGAAATTAATTGATCTTCTTCGTCTTGCGTGTCTTATCAGCCGAGGTGGTACAGGGTGAATGAATTTATTACCGATGTAACCCGTCTAATGCAACAATTCAATATCATTAGGTGTAATATTTTGAATTTGCAATAAGCTCATAAGTTCTCTCACCATTGATAACAATCCGTTTGCATCACTATTAACAGCAACTGTTGTAGCGTGTAAAGTGTTTTCGTAAATATTCGGTATAATACTTTCGACCAGCTAAAAGAATTTTTGATTAAAGTTTTTAATAATTCTGGTCCATTTTTATTGATAAATAAAATTCTGGTTGACTTACATTTGGCCAATCCGTAATATTTAATCCATCGGTACTAGAATTATACTTTAATGAAGAAATGGTTATGTTTTCACTAGCCAAAATTCCGTCCAAAGGATTTAACCACATGTGTTTATGTTTTCCAAAAGGAGTTTGAAAAAGATAGCTATTTATGCTTTTGTTTTCAGGTTTCGTTATCAAAACCGGCACAATGTCGTAAGTTGGTACTAAAATAATGTAACAGGAAGCATTAAAATTTTTATTAAAACATTAATAGCTTAAAACGATATGAAAATAAACGATTTATTACTTTCAGTAGAGTTTTTGACTGGAAATATTTTGTTTACTTCTTCTGGTGTCATCATATCATGTATCTGTTGATGCAAATTAATTAAAATTATTTCACTAATTTTCAAAATTTTTCTTACAAATTCTGCAATAGTTACCTTTTGTGATAATACACGCGAAAACATGCATAATAAAATTAAGTTCTTAATCATTTTGCGTATTTAATAAACATGCGACAAGTGAAATGAAGTTTTTTCCAATTAGAGAGTTAAATATCAGCAAATCACAAGACTTATAAAGTTATCGTCACAACGGTAGAGGAAAATTGTTAACTCAATAGTTCCTCGAGCATTATAAATACAGTTCAGTAGATTAATAGCACACTAAAAATCAGTAAATATTCCAAAGTAAAATTATCTAAATTAACCCAATAAATATTTTCCGGCTTGTAATAACCCGGTGTAAAAATATCTCACGTTCAACTCAAGAATAACTTATCTTAATTGTCTCGGAAGCTATTATAACACCGTCTACATAAATAAAAATTACTTTTTAAATAAGGCCTGCAAATGTCGTAGTGCCGCCAAATCCACAGAGTTAATAATTTATATATCCCTTATTAGTGATGCTAATCTTTGAGCGGATAGACATTCACAGAAATGTCATCGAACATCTGTGAATATGTTTACAACACCTGAAAGTTATAATTATTTTTCTCTTCACAAATCTCAACTCAACTTACATCACTCATGGTTATTGAATGTATTGAATCAAAAATTTTAATAAAAACGAAGTTGAGTAATAAGCTTCTTTATTCAATATGGAAGTGTATAATCGGTTTAAAACATCAGTCAAATTTAATATTGCATTATGCATTCAAATTTTCAAAGTCATCTACAAAGTCTGTTCAAAAAAATATCGAAATCTTTTGCTTTGATAACTAAAAACTATTATTACTAATTTGTAAAACATTTAAACAACCAAACTTTCAAAATCACATCTTCCGTGAAGACACAATCGTCCCTGACCACAAGGAGTACCTTCTGCAGCTTCAGGCAATCGAACATCAGTGTGAATACCGTTACATTTCAATTGAGTGCAAATGGAGTCATCTATAACCGTCGCATATCCTTTTCTCAAGATCCTACATTGCCTATTAGCATCCATTAGTTTTCCTGGTAAATATCTTTGGAAAGGTTTGTCATAAAATGGATGATTGTATAAACATCTTCCTTTTCCGCTCCTGAAAATCATCAAGCAATGAATAATTTTATAATCGAACTCACACCAAATGAATCAAGCATATATTTACTTGAGATATTGATCCATGTATTGTAGTGAACATGGTGACCAATCAAATGCTTGCGGCGTGAATTTGTCGAATGTAGTCATTATGTAGCCATGTTGATCATGACATCCGTTTTTTTCGCCATCGTGCTGAATACCCAATCTGCAAAAATTCAACATCAGCTTAGGCACATAATCATTTGATCGCAGAGTTACTAATGATTTTTACATACAAATGTCCCAATTCATGCGCAGCTGTTTGGATTCCGTCGTAACCACCTCTGTCAAGGATATAACCAACCTTATATGTAATTCCGTGTTGATAATCTGTAGAGCAAGCTCCAGAGATAGCTGCGAATCCAAGAATATTACATGAATTCGGACTATTCGCGCACATCAAATGCCTAAAAGTGAAGGATAGAAAAGATTAAACCGCGAAACAAGTGAATGGTCAGTTTCGATGGTATTCAGATTAGGTAATAGAGAATACTTACGGAAGCATGGTTATAGCAAGATCGTAAGAAGCAAGAGGAACTTTTCGTTGAACTTGGTACAACCACCTTCCCTGATTTGTAATGGCATTGTCGTTGTTTAGCACAAAATAGCGACTGTTTCGTGGGTTTAGATAAGTAAGAACATCGTTATCCTAAAAATACATTTTTAATTATAAACTTTCTTAGAAATCAATATAAAAAAGGTGTTGATAAATGCAGAAATTCAATATTGATACCTTAGCGAAAATGATATGAGCAATATTCAACCTAACTCGTGGATTCGCTAGAGTTCTGTATCTCATGTCAACTCCGTTCCAGAATGCCAAAACATACAGCAACTGCTGATCTAGAGTTTCACCCATTAGTCTCATTAAGCTATTTTCTACGATCACGAGGATTTCAGGATAGATTACTTCTGGAACTACTTCTTTTTTTGATCTAGTCGAATTTGTCGTGTATGGCGCTTGTATTGGAACTAAAAGAAGAAATAAAAAAAATAATTATTCAGATCTCTTAAGCAATGGTGGTTTTGATTTTATGATGAAAAAACTTACGAAAATTCATGTTATTTATAGGTTGTGGAATATCATAGGCAATATGATACATGTAGTTATCGGATTCATGATCGAGAGATTGATTGAGCGATCTTCGATGTCTTTTTGCGTGTTCCACAAGATGAGGCGGTACTGGTTGGATGTATTTTTGGCCTACATATCCTGTCTAAAATAATGATTCAAAGATTTGAATTGGAGTTCAATCAGTAAATAATTAAAACTAAGTACAATCATCGTACCATCGATGGGCTTCCGCGTGGAGGATTATTGACAGCTACAGTAGTGGCATAACGAGTATTTTCGTAAATAGCGTATAAATAAGGCTTAATAGACTGAAAAAAAAATATTTGATATAACTTTCTCTATTTTTAAGAATATTATGTAAGTTAGCAGGTTATGAGCTCAGGAGTGTTGTCCTGATTATTGATTCATTGTTAGATAATTTTGTTTACATACGGGTCGGTTTTGAAGATTCAGCTTGTCATAGCTATGAGGGTTGTATGTCGCAGAACTGACAGTCAAATTTTCGCTAGCCAGAATACCATCCATAGGATTCAACCACATCTTTATATTCTTTCCAAAAGGAATTTCTACAAGGTATGTGTTAACCATACTTCGATCTCTAGGTCTTGTAATGGAAATCGGTAAAACGTCATAAGCCGGTACTAAAAGAAATTTGATTATTAAACAATTTTGAAAACAAATTTTTGATTCTTAATGTGTGTAGACATTACCTTCCGCGGCATTTTTAACTGAAAATACTTTGTTTAGATCTTCTGGAGACATCAAATGGTGAAGCTGAAATTTAATATTTTTTTTAAATTCAAATTTTTACGAACCCATTTCTAAATAATTTTTTTTTTTTTAAATATTTACCGATTGTGAGGATACACTCGATAGGAAACCGAGCAGAATAAATTCTACAATCATTTTTGCAGCTTAGAAGAATTTGATTTTTTTGTAGTTTTAAAAATATTGACCAGTCTTCAGCCTACAGATGGATGAAAACTGTTGAGTTGATAATTTTGTGCGCATTATAAATATGTGACTTGCCCTTGGTAATACATTAGGCCGATGACATTTGTCTTTTTAAGTAAACTTCATAGACTTTACAATTTACTATCTATTTTTCATATATATCAAAAGAATCTCACATAGTTTTTCATTGTTATTATTTATCAACGAATTCATATTAAAATATTTGAGAACTAATAATTCTTTAATCTACAAATAGTAAGGTTTAGTTTTGATAAATCGAGCATATCATTATATTCAAATATTTTTCGCTATGACTTAGATTCAAAGCTTGAAATATTGCCGCTCAACAAACATCATTTTTCTATTTACCAAAGATGAAGAAGGTTAAAAAATAAAAAATTTTCAAATCAAGCAAATTATCAATGAATTTATTAAACAAATTACATCAATTTTCATAAACCATATTGAACATAAGCCTTCAGCGTCTTCCAATAACAATATCAAACCACCCGATGTTCCGGAATACATTTTCCGTGAAGACATAGTTTTCTGTATCCACAAACAGTGCCCTCAGCAGCTTCAGGCAAAGCAAAATTGTATTGTATCGAACATTTGAGTTGAATGCAAATAGAGTCTCCAATATAAGTCGCTACACCGTTGACCAACTGTTTACATTGTTGATTAGCATCCATCCGCTTTCCTGGCAAGTACCGAGGTATTTTTCTACCTTGATTAGGATGATTTTTAAGCACCAACAGCCTTTACTTCTACGAATATTAAAATCATCATTTTCACTTTCTTTAACTTAAGTTTTTTGCGTGATTTGAATCTGTCAATTTTAACAAGGAAGACACAAAGACTGAACGTAATTTTTTGATGGGCATTATAAATAGGCAGAAATTGACCTTGGCAATGTGTTGAACTTACAACACTTGTACCATTATGTAAATTATACAATTAGTTATGGTCTTCATTGACCAAATTTTACATATCGTAATGTTACACGATTTATTGTTGTCATCCATAAGTATTTATCGGTAAATACATGGCTGATCATAATTCTTGAAAACGTTGACAGTTACCACTTTGTACGTCATAATCAATTGTAAATATTTTCATAATCAGTTTCGATTTCCCCAAAATAAATCAACATATATATTTGGATATTATAAATTATTATCAATGCCAAATTCAGTTTTCTCGATCATCAATTCAACGATTACCAATTAGTAACATATGACATGATATCGAATGTAATACAACGTTTATTTATGTAAACATTCATTTATTTTTTACATGAGGAATATCATCAACTTTATCAATGATATACTTTTCAAACCTTTTTTCTTATCAAGATTGGAAATTTTTTAATTATTAAAATTTAAAAATAGATTTACTATTTTATTAAAATGTACATTGGTCATGCTTTTTAAATTTATTAAATTTTTACTTCAATGCAACAAATCAACAATGTTAAAACTTTGATAGAAAAATCATTGACTATTAACTAAAAGCGTAAATTTGTCACTCAAATTTTTTATCAGAGCCTGAGATTTTAAGGTGTTAAATTCATAAAAAACAACACTGGGTATTGTAATCATCAAACTTTATTCAACATCAATTATTCGGTTAACAAACACATTTACAGGTTATCAATTCTCTACAAAAACCAATTAGTCATTCATTTCAATTCTTAAATTTAATTACTTATTAATTGTGTTTACAAATATACACGATTCATGGAGGCACACTTTTCCTCGACCGCAGAACGTTCCGTCCGCAGCTTCTGGTAATCCACTCTCGGGTATCACCGTACACTTCAGCTGGGTACAAATGCTATCATCTATTGCAGAAGCCTGCACTCCACCTACCATTTCACATTGTTTATGAGCATTCATCATCATTCCTGGTATAATTTTCGGTAAGGAATACCGCATTGTAGGTTTATTTGTTAAACATTTCCCTTGTTTACTAAAAAATAATCAATACAATTAATTGATCCTTTAGTTTGCATTTCAATTCGTTTTAAACTAATATATTTCTTACTTCAAAAAGTTATGGAAATCCGTCAGAGAGCAGTCGGACCAATCGTACGACTTGCGACTGATAGTCTTAGCCGGAGCCATAACATTGCCTGCTTCTTCATCACAATGTCTTGATGTTCGATTGTCATGGTTCATTCCAAAGCTACATATGAATTAAATTAGATCATTATCATTAGGGTAATCATTGCGTCATTTCGAAGCTAATGAACAATCAAATTAAGACGTGTAAGATAATTGAATCCAACAATTTATTGAAGATTTTACTTACGCATGTCCCAATTCATGAGCAGTTGTCATTATACCACCGAAACCGCCTGTATCTTTCACTAAAGCAACATTATGATAAGTGCAAGATCCATTCAAACTTGCTACTCCTAGGATATTACAACCATTACTGTCTGCTGAACATAAATCATATCTGAAAATAACAGTTCAGATATAAAAAACATTGTTCAAATCATTTTTACGAATACAATAGTTATATTGAATACACACGTAGTCATTGTAACTGCAACGTCATAGGTGTCATCGGCGTCGTAGTAACCGATGTGCCGACTCAGCACTTCGCCTTTCAACCACTTCGCTTTTTCTACTAAAGACTCATCAAGATCTACTGCATATTCTCCGAATTTACCATACGCTTGTATATATGGAAGCAAATTTGGATTCTAAAAATGGAATCAATTCATAATAGAACACTGAAAATTTTGCTGTATGATCGAATTTCATGAACTTACTATACAAATAGCGATGCTATGGATGTTAAATCTTACTCTCGGATGAACAATATCTCTGTATCTCATGTCAACTCCGTTCCAGAAAGTCAAAACATACACTAACAACTCTATCCATTGGCCTTTAAATTGGGTCAATAACGGGTAGTCGACAATTACAAGAATTTCGGGATAGATTATTTCTGGATATATCTTAACTTGATTATTTTCACTTGATCTACGAGTTCTATTTAAATTTGAGAAGGCTTCTATGGGAGCTGTATAAAATCATATCATGACAATCATAATCGATGAATCTTATGATTAGTATTGAAATACTTACGAGAGTAGTGAATTCCTTCAAGTTTCGGTATCTTGCGAACGATGTGATAGTTCTCATGATCGGATTCTTCATCCAGTGAACCTTTAACTGATCTCCGATGTCTTTTAGCGTGGTCCATAAGATGAGAAGGTACCGGTTGAATGTGTGTGTCTCCAATGAAACCTCTCTGATGAAAAATAACAATGTTTATTTGCAATCGCAATCTTAAACCTCGTACTAAGGAGAATGATTTTTTAAAAATTTACCACACTACGTTTTCCATTGCTATGACGATTGACTGCTAGTGTAGTGGCGTGTAAATGATTTTCATACAAGTCGGATTTTATATCTTCCATTAACTGTTTGTAAATTACATTAGCATTAAAAATTTAATCAGTTAACAGACACGAATTTCATGAAAAAGCTTACATCTCTAACTGTACGAACGTTAGGATAGTATCTATTTTGAGAATTTTCTCCCAAGAAGTGAACTGGCGTCTTTTCGCCTGCTAATATTCCGTCCATAGGATTCAACCATGCTTTAATATGTTTACCAAATCGTTCCGTGCTGATGTAAAGCCCATTATCGCGTCGCTTTCGGGACTGTACTACAGAAACTGGTACAACATCATACTCTGGGACTAAAATTAGACAAATTAATCATTTTCATTAAAAATTTCTATGATTAGAACAGTATATTTTGTTCCATGATTCAATTACCTTCAGAATGACTCTTCACTGAAAAAATACTATCCAGTTCTTCAGGTGTCATCATATGATGGAGCTGTAATATCATTAATTATTTTTGACTTCTACTTTATAAAGCAATGTTCTTTAAAAATTTTCATTGTTATAGTTACCGATTGGGAGTATACACTCGAAATAACACCGAGAAAAATTAATTCTGCAATCATTTTTGCGGAATCAAAAATTTGCAGATAAATATCGAATTTTTTATCGACTAATATTAATACTAGGCTGGATCAAACTACACTTTTCATCCAAAAAATGAACAGAATACTGAACTAGGTGTCCTATTGGGCATTATAAATATGTATTAGCTGTCCTTGAAATTGTTTTTGATCGAATTCATTACGTTAATCTTATAAGTCAATATTCAATAATTCACAATCATTACGTGATTCAATTTTCTATGGTCATAGGCATCAAAACGATCCGATGCATTGTGATATTGTCATTCAGCGATTTATTATCACTGATAAAACAAATTTGTTGATTTTATTCGTTTATACGTCCACATGTATGTTTATTTACAATAATTTGTGCATATCAGTATACAAAATTTATTTACGTCAATATCCGTATATTTATGACCTTCATGTAAATAAGAATGTGTCTAAGTTTGGGCTTTATATACCCGTAGACTGAAAAATTCCACAGTACGTACCCAAGGTACCCGTACTGAAAAAAATATATGCCGCATATACGGGGGCAAAAAAAAAGTATGTGGCGAATATATTTTATATGTGCGACGTATATGTATTTTTGTCAGCATATATGTGCATATATATTTTTTCAGTGTGGGTACCACTCGATTCAGGTCGAAATTATAAAAATTTCAAACCACAGCGAATCAAGAGATTTCAATGTCACAGAAGGAAAAGTTAAAGTTGAAAAATTATAAGCTTAGTTGATTTTTTTATAAAATTTTTATTAAAATATCAAAATATAATCACATTTTCACAACGTTACACTGCTTTCGGAAACACATCTTCCGTGAAGACAAAGTTTCCCATCACCACAAGGCGTACCTTCAGCAGCTTCAGGCAACGGATCCGAATGAACCTCTATCAAGCACTTGAGCTGCGTGCAAATACTGTCATCTATCACAAGCGCTTTCCCAGCTTTCATAAATTTGCATTGCTGATCTGCATCCATTAATTTTCCTGGTAAATATCGCTCTATTGTTTTGCCCTGATTGGGCTTGTTCTCCAAACATGATGCTCTTGAGCTTCTAAAATTAATGAAGGTAGTAAGATTAAAATCTAAACACATAATTACTGCTACAAAATTATAATTATAATATCTTTACTTTAAGAAACGCTGCATATCAGTGAGAGAACAATTTGACCATTCAAATGAGTGTTTTGAATGTTGATTCGTAGGTGACATGATAAAACCATGCTTTTCACTGCACTTTCTGTTGATTTGACCATCATGCATCATTCCAAACCTACAGTAGCAATCATATAATACAATAACAAATAATCATTTTGAAATGAATCAGAAATCAAAATCAACTTACATGTGTCCCAATTCGTGAGCTGCAGTATTGACACCATCAAAAGCGGCCCTGTCACGAATGATTGCTACTTTCTTGATTGTCTGATCCTTCTTTGAGACATGACAAGCGGCCCCTACATCTGCAACTTGTCCGAGAACACCACACAAGTATTCGTACTCACATAATTCAAATCTGTTTATGAAATATTGATTATTAATTCTCATCATCATATTTATTTCCTGATTTGGGGATACTTACGGACTCATAGTCACTGCAATATCATAACTCGTGATTGGAATCCACTTGTGCATGAAGTACAACCATTTGCCCATTGCACTCAGGATATTTGAAGATCCCATCAATTTGTCGTTAACTATATTCATGCATCGGAGAACAAATGGATCCTACGGTGAATAAAAATTTTTTAACTATTAAACTTCTAGAGATTGAATATAAAAAATTATACAAATGCATGATTTTTTGATATCACAAAGAGTGAACAATTGAAAAAATTTGCAAATTACCTGAGCAACCACAATACCAGCAATGTTTAATCTAATTTTTGGATGTTCTAAACTTCTATACCTCATATCAACACCGTTCCAAAACGTCAGAAGATACATTACAGCATCTTCGATTTTCTCAAACTTTTTCAAGAAGTTGTAATCGGCTATAATCAAGATTTCGGGGTATATGACGTTCGGATACAGATTTTTTGATCTTGAGATTTTTGATGCCTTTACGTTCAATGTTGCTGCAAAAATTAAATTAAATCGTTCAAATTGTATCAAAAGTTTTAAACAAATCCAATTATTTGCAATACTCACGAGAATGCATGTTTTTGGAATGTATCTTGTGAACGATGTGATAAACTCGATTATCTAGATGATGAAGCTTCTTTAGTTTCTTTACATGATTTCTTAATCGATGTAGAACCGGTTGAATGAAAGAATCTCCAATTACACCTTTCTATACAAAGAAAAAAAAAACAGTCCAATAGTATTTTACACCGACACGTTTTTTTGGGTACAAGTTTTTTTGTGAGCCATTGGATGAATCTTACCAGACTTTGTCCAAGAGAATGATTGTTAACAGCAATTGTAGTGGCATACAAAGTGTTTTCGTACATTTGAGGAAGTAGCGACTTTATCAACTAAAACAAAAACTTATTTCATCAAACTTTTGGATCAAAGATTTAGATATCATTTTGAAGTTATATCTTACATTTTGGTCTGTTTGTATGTCAACCATGCTTTTATTATCCGGATCACTTGATACCTTGTAAATAGGCATATCTTCACCCGCCAGGATCCCAGACGCAGGATTAAGCCACATTTTTATATGTTTTCCAAAAGGTTTTACAGAAATGAGGAGGTTCTTCCGGTGATTTTGTGATTTTGTTACAGAAATGGATACAACATCGTAATGAGGCACTAGAATATTTCATTTATAACAATTACTGACTTTTCTTATGCAAAAAAAATCTTAAAAATTTGTATTATCACCTTCCGATAAAGTTTCGACACCAAAAATTTCGATCAATTCATTCTTAGTCATTCTATGATGGATCTGCAATTGCAATTAATGTTAATTTTATAATGGCAATAGATTTTGAAATAAACATTTGCAATTGGCAATTACCGATTGCGATGTCGTGACTGCAAAAATGATTAGAACTAATTCTAAAAAAACCATAACGAGGAAGGTCTTTTTGGTTTGAACGATTCAAAAACAGTAAACTCTATCTCAGGATTTCATAGATATATGACTGCGTTGAACAATGCGTTCAAGCGAGTACACTTGACTCAATACTTAAATCAGATAATCTATCAATTTTTATTCAAGGTTTTACGCACTTTCTCTGTGTTCTTCATGAATTTATTGTGGTCGTACAAATAGTTAATATATTTAAACCCATCAATATTTAGTATCTGTTTTATCGATTTGACGCAAGTTGCGTAATTTATTTTTATTATTGACGTCATTGCTCTTTTTTCAGTACCAAGTTGTTAATAATTATTTCGTATAAGGTATGATCTATTGCTCTTTGCTCAATCGAGTTTGGTAGTTTTTAAAGTTGTAACGTCGTAATTAATTTTTTGAGGATAGCTCGGATGTTTCACAAAAAGTTTTCACCCAGCAACAACTTAATCGGTTGGAACAGTCTTAGTTTGCAGTTGTTGTGAGACTTAAATTATTATATTACCAATCTTTGTTCGAAGAAATACATCGCGATAATTACGATAATCAGAAAATTAAAGTTTGAATAGCAAATATTGTTATTCTTTAAAATTTATGCGAAGCGACCGGTAAAAATGTTATTTTTCAGAAAATTGTGGTTTTATTTTAAATCTGTAAAAAGTGTAAAGTGTAACAAATCTTGCAGTCGCTATATTGAGACTAACCATATGTGTGTTGAAATTTTATTAGTCATTTAAATTAAATCCCTTTTAAGGGACTCTAATAGTGTGATCGTCCAAAAAAAGAAAGTTTCGGGGATTTAAAAAAAACTGATGCAGCGATTTTTGTGAAATTTTCAGATTATATAGTAACGCATCTTTCTGACCTACAAATGGTATTTTTAAAAAGCTATAGCTCAAAAATTAATAATAATAATAATGATTTTATTTGTATCACATAGGCAGTGTTTTACAAAGTGTTTTCTAAATAGAAAGACAAAGCAGCGCTGTTTTCTATTTAGCTCTTTATGTGGATTACATAGTATTAAATTAATTACATTAATTTTAATAGCTCAAAAATTATTTAAGATCATTAAAAATTTCACTATCTTATTTTAGAAACACAAACTATCAGACAATTTCTTAAAAACTTTAATCAACTATTATTAACATAACGCATTCTTATAAAATGTTATTGAAAAATAACCTCTAAAGCCGTTCGTTAGATAAAAAGAATGTAATCAATACTAAATAAGTTTGTCTCTATCTTGAATCTAGTAGCATTTGTTTACCACAGCTGCTAGAAATAGTTCTATTTTTTCTTTGAAAGAAAATATATGAAATGATTTACGCTAGTTAAAGATTTATTGTATTTTTCCAAAAACATGAGTCATATTGAAATTTTTATTACAAACTTAAACAAAAAAATTACAATTAAAATTATCACATAGAACAAAGACAAAATGACAGCATCAATACGTAATTTGACTTTCATAAATACATTTACCATGAAGGCAAATTTTTCCTACACCACATGGTGTTCCTTCAGCAGCTGAGGGTATAACGTAATCTGAGAACAAAGCATTTATTCCAAATACACATTGCAAACGTAAACAAATACTGTCATTGATTACAAAAGCTCTTAGTGCATTCAACATTTGGCATTGCTTGTTTGCATCCATTAATTTTCCCGGTAAAAATCTTTGCAGCTGTTTTCCTTGATGAGGTTTGTTCAACATACATTTGGGATTCATTCTAAAAAACACATTAATATTCATTAATAATTTAATCAACTCCTCATACTTAGAAATCATTGAAGAATCATAGAATTCAGAGTACTTGACAAAGTTTTGAAGATCAATTAACGAGCATAAAGACCAGTCAAATTGTTGAGGAGTGTGTACATCACTGGGTGCCATTATGAAGCCATTTTGGCTCGGACATCCTCTGTTTATTTGGCCATCATGGTTCATACCGAATCTAATTTTTAATAAAAATCATTAATAACTTATTCAAATTATAAAATAATCATGAAAACAATGATTTCGCTTGTATTCAAACATGCGTGATTGTTCTAAACAATTTTTAAAAATATTTACGCATGGCCTAATTCGTGAACGGTAGATGAAATTCCTTCATAAGCCCCAGTGTCACGAACAATTAAAACTTTGTACATTGTTTGATGGGCATGATCCACATGACAAGCTGATCCAACTGGACTGACGCCCAAAATTGAACATCCTTGATAATCGCACATTTTATGTCTTATAAAAAAAAAAATTTTTAAATATGTTAGATTTATTAAATTTTTATACATCGACGGTCTAATTAGCAATTGGTCTAACTCCTTTTTTTTTAGAGGGTGATTTTTTAACATTTTGATGCAGTAATAGTCTAATTATAAATTATTTGAATGATCCAAACCAAAATATTATACCTCTATAAGATATTAAATTATTTTTTAAAGTGATAATAAATTTTGAACTAATTTTTATTCGTACAAATGGAAGATTCTCTACAATAGAGTTAGACAATTCGCTAGTTAGAACGTCGAAATATATTTTTGAATTGTTCAAAACTTACGTCATCATTGTCACAGCGACGTCATAACTGTCGATCGGAATCACCGAATTCATTCTGTACAACCAACGTCCCTTGGATTCGATTTTCGAAATGTAATCATTGGCCCGCTTCTCTTCAATATAGTTTTTAATGTACGACAGGCTCCACGGATCCTACAAGAGGAAATTTTAATTTTTCAATAGTTGATCAATCAATTGAACAAAATTATTCAATAAATAAAGAAGTAATGATGAGTACTTGAGCAAACATAATTCCCGCGATATTTAGCCTTATCTTAGGGTTTTTAATCCCCCGGAATCGCATGTCGACGCCATTCCAGTACGACAATAGGTAGACAAGAATTTCCTTCATATTACCCCCGAATTTGCTATTCAGGCTGTAGTCGACGATAACTAGTACTTCTGGATAAAGGACTGTTGGGTAAGATCTTCTGGACCTTGATTTTATTATTTTCAATGCTAGGCAATTAGTTATTTGTCAAATTAGCGCTGTCAGACATTGAATTGTCGATTTAGAGAAAAACGAAATCTAAAATTGAAACTTACGTAACTCTTTCTTGAGCTCGGACTCAGGTATCTTTTGAATTATGTGGTAAATCTTGTTATCAAGATGATCAGTATCGTTTAAAGCTCTGCGGTACCTTCTTACCTGGTTTATCATTTCGGACGGTACCGGACGAATGTAGGAGTTTCCTATGAAACCTGTCTAATAAAATAGTAAAATTTGAATGAAATATGCTTATGATAAATTTTTTAATTGAAGAATATTCGAAACTTTTGGATTAAAAAAATTAGGAAAACGGTTGACCCTAAAGGCCATCCCTGCAACTTCCCGCTAATTCCGTTAATACCTGGCCGCTTTTTTTAGCTCTTTAAGCTCAAAAGTCTGATAGAAATTTCATAGAACACTATTTTTTGAATTTTCAAACCCCAATAACTTTTGAATGAATGAACAGATTTTTACGTGGTTGGCGAAATTCTACGCAGTTTTTTAAGCCTCATAAAGAATTTCTAAGTTTCAATTGGTCAAACTAGAAATTTCGGAGTAACACCGAAAAAACACTTTTTTCGGTTTTCTTTCGTTCACGATATCTCTCGAACGAATCAACCGATTTTGACTGAATTGGCGGCGAGCGACGTGGTTTTTCAAGATTAAGAGCTGATTAGTTTTTGGAATCGATCGGTAGAGGCGTTTAAAAGTTATTCCAAAAAAACCACTTCTAAAAAAATTTTTTTTTTAATTTTTTTTTAGATTTCTACAAATTTCTTAAAATCTATCGGTTCGAATCGGTTCAAATTTTCAGGAAATCTAAGTTTGGCGAAGTCCTCTCGAATGGCACCAACCGCGATGAAATCGGTTCAACCGTTCAAAAGTTATGAGAGGTTTACATACTTACACACACACACACACACAGAGAAATAGTGACACCCTCGCGAGAATAGTCAGGGAAGCTTCCTAAGACCTCAAAACGTCGAGATCTGATGAAAACTCGATTTTCGAAAAACGGGGTAAAACCAATAACTTCCCGATTGTTTAAAATTTTCAATTTTCTTAGCGGGAAGTTAAAAAATCAATTTTAAATTTTAGCTGATGAAAATTTATACATGCTAGCAATTTTTAACTTATAGCTTATCGAAATAGTCACGGAATTTATTTTTTATACTATATGATAATTTAAAATCAAACTTGTTTTCTTACCACGCTCTTTTTTCTGTCTGAATGATTATTAATCGCTAATGTTGTAGCGTGTAGTGTGTTTTCATATAATTTTGGAAGTGCGTATTTCATGTACTAAAAAAATATCTAAGTTAGATTTAAAATGTTATAAGTAACAGAAGGAAAAAAAATTTCGTAATGACTTTTTTCAAAAAAGATTTGATGAAAATTATTTTTCCACGCTAATACTTTCACATTATTTACGAATAAACTTACTCCAACATGTTTTTCCGTTTTAACTTTGCTCCTATTATTAGGATCGCTCGAAAGCGTATAAATCGGCAAATCTTCCCCTGCCAACGTTCCGTCAACAGGATTGAGCCACATTTTTATATGCTCTCCAAACGGCTTCAACGATATGAAGAGTCCATTTCCATTATAATTATTATTATTTTTATTTTTATCAATATTTTTATTTTTATTTCTATTAACATAATTATTAATTGGAATATTATAACTGTAAATATTATGGTCAAAATTACTTGGCACTTCCAAAACATCCACCTGCACAATTTCAAACTTCGGCACTGAAATAACAGTAAATTACTAAATTTGATGTAACACGAATTATTGTTCAATAAAAAATTTTTACCACTGTATGCGTGCTTCGCAAATGTATTTTGCAAATCCTCCGACGTTAGTTTATGTATCTATTATAAAGATGAAAACAATTTTTAAATTTTGAAACTCGATTACTATAATGACATTAAATTAATAAATTTTAAATTTACCAATTGCGATGATACAAAGGTTATTACATTAATCAGCAAAAATTGGACAATCATTTTTGCGGTCTAGAAGCTTTAAAATAAAATAATAGTTCATTTACTTATTAATTAACATTCTATTTAAATAGTTTTACCTACCGCGTTGAAAAAAAAAAAAAAACCGACGGAGATCTTCTAGTTTTCTTTCAACTCTTACCGAAGGACTGAGTTGTTAAATCGAAAATACGGGTGTTATAAACTTTTATTTCCACTACCACTTTATTATTTTTTACTTAAACATTGCCAATAGATTAAAAAGAAAATATCTATATTTTTTCTCCTCCTATGTATCTTCACACATGCTTACTATTTTTTATACATCGTTACCATTTTTGACGTTTTCGTGTTTGAATTAAAATGAAACGAGTTACATCATACCGGAATAACTTGTAAATTATACAGCAGATCGGTCACGCCCAACCTGTACCTAATTTATCATTTTTATGATTATTTTATTTGATTTTTTTTTCTATTCATCAAATTTTGCATAATTTTCTTAGTTTATCTGGCTAAAACATCTAATGAGAAAATTTTTTTGACATTTTTTTTTATTAATTCATCATTTAAATATTACAATATTTTATGAAGTGATAATTATCGATGATAGATAGTTTTCATTAATTGCTACAGAAATCGAAAGATCAATTAAATTACAGGTATGAAAGAATAAATAATCAATTCTTATTAAAGTCACAAATAGAGAATTTCCTTACATGAGGTTTGAAAAAAATTATTGACTTAGAAAACGATTAAATCTCTAAAATTTTAATATGAGCAACATTACATTATTAAGATTTGCTAAACATTTATATTTCTTTCTGGGAGAAGCTTTTCAGAATTTTTATCTCTGTACCTATATGTATAAAAACGATTGTGGTTATAATACTGAACACAAAAACAAAAAAAAATCATTGCTATCGAAAACATTCGAATTTATTGAAGTATCTGTTCGTAAAACTAAAAAATTACATAATGATATAATTATTACAGTATTTTAAATTGCAATATAAAAATTTTTCTACAAGAAAGAACCGTAAAATTGACAGCAAAAGCCAGCTATTACTGCCAATACCATAACCCGAGTCGAAATCTCCAACGTTATTCCAACGTTTCCAACGTCTCAAACGCGATTCCAACGTTTCCAACGTCTCCAACGTTATTCCAACGTTTCCAACGTCTCGAACATGATTCCAACGTTTCCAACGTTACAAGTGTTCCCGATTTTTTTTAATTTTCAATTTTCTTAGTGGGAAGTTAAAAATATTAAATGAAGGAATCCCACTTTGAAAAAATTTGGAAGGGATCGGGTTCAAAGATGGTCGATTTGGAGTGAAAAAATCACTATACATTATATATATTTTTTGTCTTTCATGTCTAGATATATTTTTATTTATTTGTAAAGTTCAAAACATTGAATTAACGCTTGTAACGTTGGAAACGTTGGAAACGTTGGAATAACGTTGGAGATTTTGACTCGGGAAACCTAATCAAAAAGAAGCTCAACTCCTCTATATAACGTATTCCTTTGTTTAAATTATTACGACCGTGATAATATTAATTCACAGATCTTTCCGGTCGACAAATTCCACGAAGACAAATTTTTCCATCGTCACAAGTAGTCCCGTCAGCAGCACTCTCTGAAGAAATATTATGAACTTCAATTTTACCACTATCCATAAGGCACTTTAATTTAAGACACATTTTTTTATCAAGTATTGCTTTGAGGAATCCCGATCTTTTGCACTGTTCATCGCCGTCTAATATTTTTCCGGGCAGTAGTCTTGGTAATACTCCATGGCTTCTGGGTTTGTTGTACAAACAGGTCTTATTTTCCATGCTAATGATACAAACGAATGAAGTTTAATAAAGAGTAATTAATGATCGTCAATTGTCAAAAATCAATGTCAGCATGCTAAAAATTACCTGATAAAATTGTCTAAATCCGAATGCGAACAAGGTGACCAGCTCCATGATGTCTTTTTGGAATTCAATATCGGAGCCATGATGTAGCCATCGTCGAAGCCACACTTACCGTCATTTTTTTCGTCATGATTTATTCCTAATCTAAGTTTTTGAACGAGAAAATATTAAAAGTTGATTGATTTTATCAAAATTTAACATTATTTTTTGGTTACTTACAAATGACCGATTTCATGAGCAGTCGCCATGACAGCATCGTAAGCACCAATATCGTTAATAAATCCCGTTTGGCATACTTTTTTACTATCATGATCTACTTTACAAGCTCCTCCTACAGTGGCCAAGCCTTTCATTTCGGTTTGGAGCCTAAATAATAAGTTCACGACAAATTAAGAATAATTATTGTTCATGAAAAGTAAAGCTTAAATTAGTTTTATGACAAGCTAAAACTTACCCCGTCATTGTAATTGAAATATCATAACTCGTAAATGGAAACTTGGCTCTTTGTTCATACAACCATGATTGTTTATCTTTATTTAATTCTTTACCCTTCACAGCATAGGGACCCTCACGATTTCTGTAGATGTAGCTTAGAGCTTTTTCGTCCTGCGTAAAAATGATAATTATTAGATATGATTTTAATAATTATTAATTATTAAGATTTATTATTATACCGTTTTTGATGAAGATGATTATCACATACCTCAGCAATAAGAATACCAGCTATACTCAATCTAACATGAGGGTGGTTAAAATCTCGAAACCTTAAATCAACGCCGTTCCAAAATCCCATTAAGTAATTAACTAATTCCCAAACACTTCGGTGAAATTTTTTGTACAGAGCGTAGTCAACGATTACCAATACTTCGGGATGAATTATTGATGGTGTTATTGGTTTTGGTCTAGACGATGATGCTGTGAATCAAAAACAATAAATTAAAAATATAAGTAGAGTAAAAGAGTCGTTTGTGACTACTGTAATTTTTTTAGCCACTTCAAATCCAAATTAATGTATGAAAAGGTATCAAAATTTAATGAGATTGATTAGATTAAATTTAATTTAATTAGTCATCTAAAAAAATTAAAAATTGATTGAATATCATCATATATAAATGTTTCATTTTGAAACATGAATTTTTGAATGAAAAAATCATTTACAAAACATACTCACTAAATGAACTATCAAAACTATTATTGATAATAGATACTGTATTTAAACGTCTGTTTCTATTGAATGGGAGTGTCTTTGGAGCATATACTTGCGGACGCCGAAAACGAGGAGGTAGAGGTCTTCGAAAATTATTATTCTAAAATTTTCAAATATTCATTTAATATATTCAAATAAAACTAAAATTCAATTTTTCTTCTATAATTACCGAATCCCTGTAACTATTGCGTTTGATTATTTCTGGTATTGAAGCATTCGAAATATCTTCATACAAATTCGATATTACGTGACGGAACACCTATTCAGAAAACGAAAAAAATAGCTATATTTTTGATAAGCAAATTCAAAACTGTTTTGTAAAAAAATAATTTTACATTTGGATATTCTTGAATCTCAGGTTGAAGTGGCCTGTTAGTATTTCTGACCGAATAAACTGGTGTATCTAGATTGAAGAGAACACCGTGCCTGGGATCGAGCCATGATTTAATTCTACTGAAACTTATTCTTCTATTTCTTATTTTTGTATTCAGCCATGGATTATTAGGCAGTATCTCATAAGGCGGTCCTATAGCTGAAATTTTATTTTGTTCACTCATTTGCATTTCAAGTTTTTTATCATTTTATGTGTGTATTATGTCACAAATTATGAATGTATATTTACGATTATTCTGAGACGGTCTACGAAGTGTAGATGGGTGTTTCCCAGATGATCCATAGTTGCGCTATCGATAAAAACATTATTGAAAGAGTTTATTAAAAAAAATTTTTTTATTATCGTTTTATTAAGTAAAATTAATTTCACCTCTTCACTTTGTCTCGCAGATACTTCCAAAAGAAGGAGTAACCCGATAAAAACCACTGATATAAATTCTAAAAGTAAAAAAAAATTTTTTACATCAAATTTATATTAAAAACCAAAATATTACTAATCAATTTTTTTTTTTTCAACAACGATTTTTTAAATTTCTAAGTACTTAAAAAGTTGTCTTTTTAATAAAAAAATAACCGAAAAAAATTTTATAAGCAATTTTTAATTTTATAAAATCGTTTTTTATCAAACCTATTCACATCTACTCATTAGATTCAAAAAAAATTTTTTTTTATAATTGAATCCGATGATTAATTATTTTCATTCTATCATAAAACTATAATTGATAGAAAAAATAATTGATAATTTTTTTTTTTTTATTAAAACTCATCAAAATTTTTTTGATTTCGTTAAAGATTTGATTTGCCGACAAAAAAAATGAACAGAAAACAAACTTACCACTGAAGCGCATGTTAATTGTTAAAAAGTAAATGAATGTGCTTCTCAAAACCAAAAAGTAGAATACAATAAAATCGTCGATAACTGGCTTATAAAAGGAACGTTAGTTATTATAAATACTTGATAAGCCACTTGTCCACACATACTATTGCCAGCTGTAATTATTAGTACAGATCTAAAAATCATTAAGAAGTCATTAGTTGTATCCGTGTGTCAACTTACACCAGAACAAATATTTATTTTTATCTATTCGTCATAAATTTTTGTTTTACTATACAGATTATTTCGATCACACGTAATTCGATAATTTAAAAACAAAACAATCGCATTTTTTTCTAAGAATCAATTACTGTAGTACGATACAAAAATATAACCAAGTGTCAATATGAACAATTTGAAGATCTTATGCCCGAGTGACGCCTTACATTTTGACATTATCTGATGAAATAGTTAATATGTAATTTATTGGTTAAACATTACGATTTTTTAATGGTACAGTTGGTGATCTAGAATCATTCATTTTTTATTTGATCTGTGACGTCGGATCGTGAAAAATATTTAATTAGAAGATTAAAATTGTTCAATAATTGAGATCACACATTTCATTAGTCTTAACAATAAGCGACGTCATATGTTTGCTTTTTTTTAAATGTGTTTTTAGGTGATGTTTTTTTTGACAAATACAATATTTTCAAGTAGATTTATAAGCTTGACATTTATAATAATTTTACTAAATTTTATTCGAAATTTTGATAAAAATTTTTGAATTCTTTTAAAACTATTATTATCATTTTATGACTTTGATGTGATTTTATCTTTATGACAGAACGAATTATAAGTGAGTCAAGGTCAGATAATGGTCCAATAAAATATTTATTGCTTATAATTTTATAAGACATTAATTAAAGATGATTTTATTGATTAACTGTCAATTAATCATAAATCAAGACTTTTTCAATCAATTATTAGTGATACAATTTTTCATTATTTACTTACACATTAAGATATGATAATGTTTTACTGAATGCGAGTTTTCATCAAATCTCCACGTTTTGAGATCCTAGGAAGCTGGTCTTAAAAACTAGCTTGGTTGAGATTTGATCATAGCCGAGTAAGTTGCAGTTAAAGTCGGCGATAAGATCACAGCAGTTGAAACCGACTCTAAATAAAAAAAAAAAAAAAAAAAAAAAATTTATTCAAAACATTTTCTTTTTAATAAAATTAACATTTTTTATCAATGCATACTTCAGATAAACCTTTTTTATCAGTGAATACTTCTGTTAGAAAAATATTAATCCAAAAATAAATAGAAATATTGAAGCAACCTTAATTATTATATCCAAAAATTTAAAAAGAATAAATATAGTTGCTAATTACACAAAATAAGTTTTTTTTTCTCTAGAGCTAACACTCTCAAACTTTTATCTACAAAAATCAAACAAAGTTTTCTCGGTGTGAAATAAACATCCGAAAAATGAATTTCGGGAAAAACAATGAAACTTGATGTTTATGTCTTCAGCATAATAAAGTATAATATCTGGGAATCTTAACTGGAAGATACGAGCCGTAAAAGTTTGTACGAAAACGATTAGTAGACGTAAAGTTATGGGCTCCAAAGAAACCTTCTCGTTTTACAAGTCAAGATAATAAAATACTCAAAACACCGCCAACCCAGGTGTTCGGATCAATGACAAAAAAACTAGTCTACGGTGACCTTGTAACCAGCACAGGTGTACAAATTTGTATTAATTATCCGGTTGTATGTGATTATGTAAATTCTAGGACCCACTCGATGACGTGTTCAATTATTCAAATTAAACAACGCCAACACCCATTGATGTCCTGAGATAACTTTTATACAAAGGGTCCAACAATCTGCGGCTAGATCTTTAGTTTTGGGGAAAAAAAGCAACAGTAATAATAACAATAATATTTATGATTAAATGTCCAATATTATAAGGAAACAATTGTTCGATACAACACATTAGCATAATAAATCTCTTAGCAATAAAAAACTATAAACAAATAAGAAACTTAGTTTTCATTAACGCATTTCCCATAAAGACACATTCTTCCTGGAGCGCAATAAGTCCCATCAGCAGCTGACCAATCGACATTATTATACCAAACTCGCCGTGCTACATCATAGCAGACCAATTTTTTGCATATGTCTGTATTGATGTACGCTTGGGTGTTTCTGTTTATCATTGAGCACTGTTGATGCGCGTTCATCATTTTTCCAGGCAGCAACCTTGGAACTGGTGTTCCCGGATTGGGTACGTTGTAAAGACACGTTGGATTGTAGTAACTGTAATAGAATTCAATCATTTTCTGGAAATCCCACTTTTATATTCATTAAATTAGTTAAATTTTGAGAAAGTTACTTTAAGAATCTAGAGAAGTCATTTTGGCTGCACCAAGACCACGAGTAAGAGTACTCAGTGTTCAAAATTGGATGGACAGCCATTATGGTACCAACGTGTGTTGGGCAGTTTGGATGTTCTATTCCATCGTGGTTGGCTCCAAACCTTTAATCATTAAAATTGTTTTCACAAATTTGGTCAATTCAAAAAACAATTTTTGCACTTACAAGTGTCCTAGTTCGTGAGCTGTAGCATGAATACCTCCAAAAGTGCCTTCATCGTGTACTACCGCGCTCCTATGTACGCCGTATTGATCATGAGTACTACAAGCTCCGCTGATCCAAGCGCGTCCTAATCCATAACTTGGTCGTCCGTTTTCGTTCGTAAACATTCGCCGACTGTAAAAATAAGGAAGAAAAAAAATAATTTTTCATTTCGACTCGCAATTAGCATAATTCAAAATTATTTTTAGTTTGGGCTTTTACTTGGTCAATATAACAGCAACATCGTATTCGTTTAACGGGATGATCCTCTGATGATCGAACAACCATCTCGCACTGTGCTGGATCACTGATTGGCTGTCTAAACTTGTTGGTCCGTAACTTATACTTTTTTGAATAAACGAAAGAGCATTTGAATTCTGTTCGACAAAGATTATCAATAAGATTATAATTACATTTGAATGCTAAGCAATAACTGGAAAACATATATTGCACGCCTCTAGGTTGAACGCTGTAGAATTTTTTCTGAAAGTATATGTAAAAAATCGATACCTCAGGCAGGAAGATAGCTGCAATGTTCAATCGATACCGAGGATTTTGAAGCCCACGGTATTTCAAATCAACTCCGTTCCAAAAGCTTAGAAGATATGGCACAGCGCTTTCAATAGTTCCTCCGAGTTGCTGGTACAGACCCCAATCAAGAATGACAAGTACTTCCGGGTAAATTATAGAAGGAAAGGTAATAGCACGTTTTGATTTTTTTGACTGAGTTAGCGCTGAAAAAATCCAAATTTTAACGTAGAACTATCACCTGCTTTAAATTGTAAAAAGCATTTAATATATCATTTTTCATGATTGTCACAATTTTTGTTGAAATCTGAACAGTAATTTTTGTGAAATAAACTGCTTTAAATTCTACCGAGCATAGTTTAAAATTTTTTAACTTACGAGCCATCAGAGTTGAGTTGTTCGAAGTCATAGGAATTTGGTAAACAATATGGTAGGATTTGTCCTCGTAATCAGATTTAATGTTGTTAACAGATCTTCGGTATCGACTTATCGAATTAGTCAGACGTTCGGGTACTGGTTTCACGTACCAATTTTTGCTTCCGACTATACCATTCTAGAATCGAATTAAAAGTTACTAAACCTAAACTCAATAACAGAAATTATTTGGTAAATATTATATTCATGAACATTATATCCGAGTCGTATACTTTTTTTTCATATTATTATTATACATAACTATTCTTTTGAAAAAAATTTCCTTTTCACAAATATAATATCATAGAACCAAATTTGTATATTTACCATCATTATAGTTCCATCAGAACGGTAATTGACAGTCATCGTAATTCCTTGATTAGTGTTCTTGAATACAGTAGCTTCTATTTCCTTCATTTTCTATAAAAAATTTTAAAATTAGTCTTCAATTTTTTTTTTTTCAAGTCACAAATCATTAAAAAATGCATTTCAAATTTTTTTTTCGATCTCAAAAATGCAATTAAAATTTTTTATCTACTTCAACTTTACCAAAAAAAAATTCACAATACACATTTCTTCACAATGAAGAAAAAGACACAAATAAAATATTATAATATTTGTGTACTTACATTCGGATATTTATAAATATCAATTCCTCCATCTCTTCGACTTCTCACTCCACAAATAGGAGTATTTACACCAGCCAAAATTCCCTCAGTTGGCGTAATCCAAGCTTTTACATTATTACCGTAAGCACTCACTTCAAAAACATGTCCCGCATTAACATCACGCTTTTCTATTCTAGACGAGTGAATTGTCACAACTTCATACGGAGGAACTGAAATTTAAATTCAATAAAAAAATGATTCACCACACTGAAAAAATTTATTTACTTTATTAAAAAAGAAAAAAATACCGTCAGTTCCATCGGTGTAGAAAACTTGCTGCCTCTCTTCTGGTGTCATGTGATGATGAAGCTAAAATTTCATGAATAAATATAATATGAAATCAACTATTTTTTACAACAGATATCAATATCAGTATAATTACCTCTAGCGAAGAACTTAGTACCGCACCAATAAAATTAAGCCCGGCAATCAATTTTAAAACTAAAAAAAAACGAATTTTATTAAATTTCTGTGGTAGAAAACTAATAAAAAAATTTTTTATAAGGCTTAGAACCACTTACTAGCCATGACACTGAAGAATGAAGTGTTAGAAGGTGATAGAAAATTGAAAGTGACCCTCTCGAGTACGAGGAGAATCTAATCTATTATTCCGCACGTCGGGCTATTATAAATCCCATTGGCCATTCGAAAATCATGGTTAAAACACTTGTCTGCACAGGTTTAAATTAATCAAATGAAAAATACATATTTATCATTGTCGTTTATTTATTACTTTATAAATTCAAAGGACCCGAACTTATATTGTGAGTCAGTATGTAAATATAATACAGGCATACCCATGTCCAAAATTACTATAATTTACGCCCAATAAAATCTATAAATCTTCCGCAAGAACTTCTGTAATGCCCTTTTGTTTGGTTCTGTCAGTTTGTTTGAACTAAGTGCATTAATTTCCGCTTTATAAATACAAATATTGTTAAAAAATTATAGTTGACTATTTGAAAAAGATTTCCATTTACTTTCAAAATGATTTTTTTGTCTTGGAAATTTTTACTGAACAATTTTTGAAAATGCTTTGCAAAAAAATTATTTTCTGCGATCGAAAATTTAAAGGCTACTTTAGAAATTAAAATTTGACTTCTGTTTTTTCCTATAAAGGCTAGGCCCCGTGGTACTTTCCTCTATGGGTGGTTAGCGCGAGGGATCTCTGCACACTAGGAGAGGGGCCTAATGCTCCAGTGGTCGATAAAGAAGAGTTTCTTATCAATCACTGTAGACAGCCCAGCTCCGACTGTACTATCATGGGTTTTCTCTGTGGTTTTCCCATGTTACTGTTCCAATAGCCGAGTGGTGAGGATCAGGGCAAATGCGGTACAGAAGGTACAAGTCGGTCCACAGCCGCAATGATAAGGCAGAGTTAACTAAGCGAAATGATAAGGCTTAGGGTGTAAAAGGGCGTTATTACGCCTGTACACTAGAAATCCGTATGTAAATAAAAATACATAAGAATAAATTATCATTATCTCAGATTATTCCAACTTATCAAAAATTGATTAACCTAATTATTTAACCTCAACACAATTTCCAAGAAGACAAATTTTGTCCTGGCCGCAAGTAGACCCAATAGTAGCTCCTATTTCATAAGTAGTTCTAACGTAATGACCGAAACTATCCTCGTGACTTCGGCAAACAAGGTGTTCGCAAATATTTTCGGCAAGTGTGAAGTCAACAAAAGTGTTTTTTTCATTCAAGTGACACTGTTTGTTAGCGTTTAACATTTTTCCGGGCATCAATCGTGGTACTGATTCTCCTCCCTTGGGCTTGTTATACAGGCATTCAGCTGGTAATTACTTCATTTGATCATTAAACTCGGATTAAAGATCAAAAATTGAAAAAATAATCCAATATATTGTCTGAATTCTTTACTTTTTTTTAAATGCGTACTATTCCTGTAAAGCAATTCAAAAATCATCAATCATTAAATCCAATAAGCACCCAATATTTTGAGCTATTTATAATTAAATCAAAATAAGTAATTACACAAATGTTTGAGTCAAAAAGTCCAAACTGCATTGTGACCATTTGAAGCCATTTAATTTGGTGCTAGGAGATATAATGGTACCTGCATCTTTAGGACATCCTTTGTCAAGTTGATCATCATGATCATCGATACCGAGCCTAAAAAATAGACAATTCATGATAATTTCTTCACATGTGAAAGAAAAGACGAAAATTTAATTATTTTTCCACTTACGAGTGTCCAATTTCATGAGCTCCAGCCTGAATGCCGTGAAAATTACCTTTTTCCGTGACAAGTACTGTTTTGACTACAAGCTGGTGATCGTGAAAAACCTTGCATGAGCCTGATGGATATGCTATGCCATCTAGCAAAATTTCTGTGCCACTCGCTTTCCTCCACATACCGTTCCTTTAATAATTACATTAAAATTACCATGAATTACTTCAATACTTCAATATTAAGGAACAGAAGTTAAACTAGTCCTAAGTTTTAGAACTTACGCCGTCAGTGTTACAGCAATGTCATAGCTGTCCAAAGGAAATGTCTCTTGATGATTGTATAACCACTCTCCAACTGGCCTGGTCACATTATGACCGTCTATTTTGTTGGGTGCGTATTCTAAATTAGGAAATCCATCTTTTTCCTGAATTAAATAAATTAATTTACATTAAGTTCGTCAACAAAAGGAATTGGAAAATTTAAAAGTGCTCGTTTTGATCTTTAATGATTCGATATTCACCTGGACGATAAGAATCGCTGCGATGTTAAGTCTGAATTTTGGACTCTCCAAATTACGGTACAACTAATCTACGCCATTGAAAAATCCCAAAGTATGAACTACAGTACGGAGTATATTGCTGTCAAGTTTTTTATATAAGGAATTATCAATTATCACAAGAATCTCAGGATACACTGTATTGGGATACGGCAAAGAAGGTTTTGGTGTTGTTGTTTGATGATGACCTTTAGAACAAATTTGGTAATCAGTATTATATCGAATTGTTTCATCGTTAAAATTTGAACAAAATGAAAAGTACTAGCCTATTATCAACCCTGAATTTGGAAAGCTTTTTCTTAACATTTCTTCGATCAAAGTGTTCATATCTTTTTCAGGCTCTGGTTTCGCAGTTGTACTAGGAATTGAATTTTCAGCTTCGCTGGACTAAATTTCAGAAAATTAAAGAATTCAGACAATATATTAGATTATTTTTTCAATTTTTGATCTTTAATCGGAGTTTAATGATCAAATGAAGTAATTATCGGCGCTTCGGTGGCAGGAGACTGCTGATTATTGACCGGAGCGATCGCATAAGAGTGATTTTTGTACAAAAAATCGCTAACTTTCTTCATAGCCTAAAATCATTTTTATAAGTAACTAAAAACTCATTTTAATTTATTTAACATATATAAGTTGTTGAAAAATTTCTCACATTTTTAAATTTTACAATCTTGTATTCTACAGCTCCGTTTCCGAAAAATTTCGGTTTGCGCTGTATACCGTAAATAGGCGTGTTTTCCGTGGCTAAGTTTCCGTCATTAGGAGAAATCCATGATTTTGGATCATCAAGAAAAGATTTTTGAACAACACGATTTTGCGGCGTCGAGTGATGAAGCTTAAAAATTTTTAAATTTGATATTAAATTTTGTCTAATTTTTCCACACAGAAAAAAATTTATTTTGTTAAAGAAAAAATTTCTTGAATCAATAAAATAATTTTGAAAAGCTTTTTCGTCTCAATAACATAGAAAAATTCTTGAACTAAAAAATTTTTCTTGGTTCACGACAATAGAACTCTTCAAAATAATTTTTTCGGCTCAAAAATTTTTCTCTTGAGTTGAGTTAATTTTTTTTTTTTATTACAATTTTGTTAAAAATTACCTCTTGAGAGAGAGCTCCAGTAATCACAAATAAAATAAACAATTTGATAATCATTTTTCTGCTATATTCAAAATAGTTTTTAAATTTCGTCCAGGGAACTTGCAACTATTTAACTACTAATTCACTTACTAAGTTATTAATTAATAACTTAACTTTTAATGATAAATTAATTTGTTTTTTTCGATTCGTATACTTATTCTTATCAGATAAATGACGCCTGAACTATTTTTTATTGACGTTATACTTATTGCTGTCTCCGCAGTAATTATAAGACAATAGATTCAATAATTAGTTCAAAAATTATTTATAACTTAAAATTAAAGTAATTAAATAATTATAACAGTGCATGCGTCATCGGATAATTGGACAGGAGAAATGATTTGAAAAATAATGGGTACTCAAGACTCAAAAATTTAATTTACCTATATTTATTTCCTTTTTTTGTTTAAAACTATAGATATGCATGCGTATATTTGTTCCTTACCCCTTACATCAATCACTTATACAATTTTCTATTTTAATGTCTATCAACAGATATTCGAATTATAGATCTCTCAGAAGTAAAAAATTTAAAATGAATAAACACTTAAAAAAATTAATTACAGACTTAGCTTACCATTAATGATATAATGTTTATATTTTCTACACCCCTTTATTAAATTAGTATAATGTATACTAATAAAAAGATTAGTTGAGTTAAAAAAAAATATCTTGGTTACTTATTTTGGTACAAGATTTTTTTTTTAAATCAAGTTAATTTTTCTACCAATGTACATAACAAATTATAAATTATAGTTTAATTATCTTTAAACATTTTCCATCACCCGAAAGTTACAAACACAGCCATTTCCTCGCTTATCAAATTAGTTAATAATTCAACATACATTAATTAAAATTTTGTAAATTTATAAACTAAAAAATAAATCTTAATTATTTAACGTTGCAAAGACTCTTACAACGGCTTAAAATTTATTTCTTTGATTACCAGCAATTGTGAATTTCATTTTTAACTTATCTTTTAATTCAAATATATTAAAATTAAACAATAAGTTTTTATATTTCATATGTTACATACACGTAGAATTTTTGTTCATATTCTAATAATTACAATCTAGACACACAATAAATGTTATTACAAAATGATATTTTGGATAAATAATAAGTAGTGATTTATTTTATGATTATAATTTCCTTAGGAAAAAACTTTTAAGTTAAAATATAAAAAAATTTAATAATTAAAAAATAAATAATTCAAAAAAATTTAATAAATAAATTTTTCCAAGAATTCATAACTAAAAAAAAATTTTAATTAATCCTCTTTTTATAAAATTAACAATTAAATCAAAAAAGTAATCCATTTTTCCCAACCCTGAATCTATGGTCGCTGTTGCAGATATTTACCTATATTTCTATCGGTACAATCACCACCGATTATTTTAGATATGAATACCCGAGAAGAATAATTTTATTTTACAGAAATCTAAACTTTGCAGATCTTATAAAATTTCATTTTATTTCTTGATCTTCAATAAATTTTTTGATTGTTTAAACAGTTTAGTCACTTTTTTTCTCTCTCGGATATCCATTGAATAATCAATAATAATCTTACACTTATTATTTAATTAATGAATTAATTATTTTGTTATTAATATAAAACATACCACAAATTGATGAATTAATGTTTACAAATGAGTATGATAAACAAAAACGTTAATTAAAATTATTAATTTATAAAATTGTCTTGTTTCAATTCAGTAAAATTTTAAAATTAAAAAAAAAAGAAATTATTATTATTATTATTATATATGATCGTAAAAACAAAACTTACAGGCTAAAAATCAAATAAAAAATCATAATAATCAGTAATTAACACTATTTTTTCTTATCAGAACAAATATTCGGTTTTTCATTATTATCCGAAGGTTTAACGACTCTAGTTTGGCCATCGATAGACAAATGCTTCCAGAGACCAGTAATCAGCGGTACATCTGTGAAGCTGTCAGCCTTCGGCTACGTATGCTACGAGCATATGAGGTCGACAGATCGTGATTCACCCCAGGCGTTTTGCACTTTGAATCCCGGTGATGGCCGCGGCACAACATGATGATTTGTGTTACTCGCGTGTCTCATTGTTGTCATTGGTATGCTGTTGTTGCTCGTTTTTTTCGGAACTTTTTTCACCTCTGTTGTCGCGTCATCCTCGAAGCAGACCTAGTGACAATAAAATTTCTGTTTGTATTGCTAGTTCATACAAAATTGAGTTTACAGTTACCATTACGAATTAACAATTATACATGTATTTATATTTATTCGTACCCATGATTTATCAGTTGATTTTATTTCATTGGACAAATCAATCAGTAAATTCTTTTCGTTTTTTTGTTTACTTTCATTTTCTTGCTTTTCTGCGTCAATTGATTTCATTAATGATTTATCTTGATCTGTAAACAGTTTAAATTGATAATAATTTTTATAATTAAGATAATAAAAAGTATTGTTATTGAAAATACCGAAAAATCAGTCACACAGTAATTGTTAGTAATTATTATTCTTGTAATATTAATTATTTAACATTGAAGCCTTCCCAAAGTCTTCAAGTTGACGTAATCTATATTGACAATTTTTTAATCACAAATTTCGTCAACAATTTTTACCTTAGTGATATTTTTTAATTAGCAATGAAGTTATAAAATAAACTTATTGACAAGTAAAAGAAAAATTAAAAAAAAAAGCTCTTTAATATTATTATTTCATAAATAATGATGAGATTTAAATAAAAATGTGAATAATAATAATTTTCATTCAAAAAATTATAAAATCTTTCAAACAAAAGTTAAAAAATAAATTTATTGAAAAGTAAAAGAAAAATTAAAAAAAAAGCTCTTTAATATTATTATTTCATAAATAACGATGAGATTTAAATAAAAATGTTAATAATAATATTAAAAATAATAATTTTAATTAAAAAAATTAATAATTTGTTAATTTAATCAAATAAGTATAATATAAACACACTAAATACATAAATGGAACTTAGAAGCTCGAATTTAATTATAATAGTGAATTAAGTAAAACTAAAGATAACATTTGCTCAACAAGTCTGACTTAAAATGTATAATCAACGATATGAATATATGTATGTGTGTGTGTCTCGAGTGTATGCCCATAACTCCAGTCATACGTGAATGTTTAATTAATACTTTGATAATATCCGTTTATACAGAAACTAATACTCCATCATGCAATCAAATCAGCATTGAATTTATAATTTGGATTGAATATGCAATCAATAAATAAACACTCAAGCAATTAACAAATTATAGTGACAAAAAAAAATAACGGGAAAATTAATTAAAACTGATGAACACAAGTCTTTAATCATCGATCCTTTTGATCTCTGGCTCCGCAAAATGATGGGACCTCGTTTGTAGAGTTTAATTTATTCCGTTTAATTGGAAAGTAATTAACAGAAACAGGACAAAAAACAGAAGAAATTAATTAATCCCCCGGTTCAATAAAACTGGGGGAGTGTCATGAACCCTGTGGTCTTCAAAGGACTATCCACAGCCCAAAGTGCTTTACAAAACGTGCCAGCAGCACATATGTATATATGTAAATAATATTTCACATATGTAGGCATATGAACAAGTACATAGGGAGGCTCGATAATGCAATGCAAGCGCTTTACTTGTACACGATCGAATTCTGTGTGCGAGATTAAAGCTTTCAAGCTGGACTACCACTCTCTGGATGCTATCACGACAACTCAAGTGTCTAAATTGAAATTTACATTGTGATGGTTAGTGTCAAGAGTCTAGAGGCTGTTCGACATAAGGCAGCGCTGCACCACAGAGAAATCGGCCCTGTAAATAACCAATGCTAGATAATTGCATCTAATTGAATTCTCAGGTTATATTAGCTACCGTGTTATTATTCACGGTATATTGCATGCATTTAGGTCATATTATTGCGAACTTGATATAGGTCATTCCGTGGGCTATTGACGGATATATTGGCTAATTGGAGAGACAGCAGATCACAATAAATGTTGAAAACTCTTCGCCTTAATTAGTCATCGACCCATAAAAAAAATTTGTATCTGTGGTCAAATATGGCCTGATACGAAAATTGGTCATATCTCGGACTAAATACCGACTTATACTGATAGAAGGATTTGTTTATAGTTATAATAATAATAATAATAATAATACTTTATTGCTTCCTAGGAATACATGTTCCCATAGCAAGGGAGAATCACAATTACATAAAAATTCACGAGTACAAATTAGAATAAATTGCAATTATTAGAATAATTGCGGATGGTTTTACTTGTATCACTGTAGAGTGTTTTACAAGGGAGGGTGGGGAATTATTGTCTCTCCACTTTTTTTCTCCGCAATATAATCTCTCAACCCCGTCATTATAACTCTTAACCACTTTTTTCGTCCCCACCCCCCTGCATGTCAGGATTTTTTCATGCCCGACACACATGTGCTGCGACTGTGGCCGACTTACGCGTTATAATCAGTACCTGCATTTGCATTACGGTCTTAAATAGTATGGAGGTACTTCTATAATGACATTTTACCTCCATAACTATATGGGAAAACCACAGAAAACCCGACCGGTACAGAGGCTGGCAATGAAATGCACATATTCTTAGTTTATAATCATTGAAAAATATTGGTGCGCGCCGGAATCGAACCCTGGTCCCACTCTTTCGAAATGCAGGTACCGAGCCGATTAGGCTATTGCCAACCTTCAATTATTAGAATAAATTAACAAGAATAATAAATTGTTAAATAAATGAGGAGCTGATTTTCAAAAGGGTATCTTTTCATATTTTAAAAGACTAATTTTCTGAACTTTTAAATATTAATTACTTTGAGAATTATAAAGATTTATAATTGAAAATCGAATCACAGCTCCATAACCGATATCACTTTATAGCTAAATTAAAAAAAAATTTAATACAAATATTTATGATTGAAAATAACCAGTTTTTTGTCTCGATTAATTAAAAATGAAAAGATACTCTTTTGAAACTCAGCTCCTCAAATTTTAAACAAATATTTCTTAGTATTTAAAAGAATTTGTTTGTATTTAATAAATCTGATATTCATTTATTAAATATTAATAAATCGTTTTAAATACTAAGAAATATTTATTAAGGACTAAAAAGTGGTCTCTAATAAATGATTTTTTAAATATTAACAAATATTTTTAACTATAAACAAATCCTTCTATCAGTATTTTAATATATTAAAATATGACTGGCCTGATATGTCCTAACATGACTTTATATGCCCATATATGACCTCATTAGTTTTTATATTAAACAATTACTAAACCGCTTTTTTTTAATGTGAAATGTTAAATTAAATTGAAGTACACGTTTGTAGAAAACATATAAAAAATTATTTTTATGGATGAAAATTTTTGACAGAAAGCTTCGAAACTTCAAAGCTTAATTTTAACGACGAAAATTCAAGCAAAAAGAAGTTTTTTTTTTTTTTGATGAAAAAAAGTTTCTACTGCAATTATAAAAATAAAAAAAATTTCTTTGTTCTTCTATGTATAGAGAGTAAAAATTTTTTTATCAAAAGAAAAACTGTGGAAACTACTGATATAGAGACTTCTGACGAAAACAATCGAACTCGAAATATTTCTTCGACTTCCACATGTCCATTGGCTATTGTGTGTGTGTGTTTACGTATTGATTATCGTGATCTAATCCATTAAGCTCTAATTAAGCTGAATGTACTTACGGGATGAATTGCCAGTAGCCAATCCACTGGAATTGCTGCTTTTGTCTAAGGTATGATGAATCCTTGGATCTGATTGTGATTGTTGCCAGGCTTCGTAAGCCGTGTTGAATGCTTGCGCCACGGTCAGTGTTACTGTTTGTGCCATTTTCCGTTTTGGACACAGGAATGCATGGCACTCCATTGTTTCGTTTAAGTTTGTTGCTATGAACGCGAAAACGTGGTCGTGGGTCGCGTCTGCTGAACAATATGAAATTCTGGAAGACAATTTTGAAAAAATATTCAACTTTTCTGATATTAGTTTATTAATTAAATATTTAAATTCTTGTAGATTTTTAGAGGCAAAAATCAAATTTAACGGGCAATAGTTTGTGAATTTAGTTTACAGGATAATACAAATACACCTTTACCATATCGTTATAATTAAACTCAGACGAACATAATATCAATAGCAGGTTCATTACAGAGATCCGTTTTGCTAAATTTACTAGAAGGCAACGAATCAATCACGATGAAATAATTAATTACAAGTTGTAAGTAAATCATTAACGGGAACTATGGCAACTTTTAGTTTTAAACGACTGGTAGTGACGTGCTGGTCTTGGATGCATTGAAAATTTGTAATTACTACCTTGATAAGTTTATTTTACATTTAGTGAACCTTATAAAAATTCAATTGTTGTATTTTTGTTCATGATTTAAGAAACTTTTGGAAAATTTTATTCTCGCGGACTATGCATTTGGTTCAAAAGTTAATTTATGCACATATTTTATTATAATAATAATAATAATAATAATAATAATAATAATAATAATAAAGATAATTAATTTAAAATTCATCTGGAATATTATGAAATAAACTTTAACTTTCATATCTCCGTAATTTTTTCATAAATAAAAATTCATCTCATTTTTTATGAAATTTTTAAATTTTTTAAAAAATATAAGAAATTTATTTTCATTTCAGCTCTCTAATGCTTTTTTTATTTGAACAATTTTATTTTCTGAACTTAAAAATAAAAAATTAATTTGTAAAAAACTTATCAGTGATAATGAATATAATTAATAGAACCTAAATGAATAATGAATAAAAAAAATGTAAATGGGATTAATTTAATCCGAGTTAATTGATTTGCAGAGAGGACAAACCTTTCCAGTGTCCGCGTAATCGAATCCACGAGCTAATAGGCTTGGGAAAATTTAACCGAGAGTCAATATCGATTCTGTCTCGAACAAATTGGCTTGGTTTTAAAAAATTTATTCCTGTATTTATTTCATTATTTTAGTATAAATTTCCCTCCAAAATGGAAATTAGAAATTGATAATCCGGTTAAAATATTCGGTGTCAATTTTACTGATTTATGTCAAGTTTAAAAATCTAAAAATGATCACCTGTATATCGAGACTTGAAGTTGATCTTCTTCGGTGGCCAAGTCGGTCATCCGAATCCCGCGTAAACTGACAGCCAAGGCAACCCGCTGCAATTTTTTACCACTGGCTTTGGCCTGTCAAAATAAGAAAAAGTAAATAGAATGATTAATTAATTTATTAGTAGCGATGTCAAGTGTTTTCATACAACGTGTCATGTCGCGTAGTACGCGGTGATATTTATTTAATAATTAGTGACGTTAATTAAGCTTTAGTGTGGTTAATTATGTAAATGGTATGCTAATATAAATGTTATCGCGATGTCAATGCGTGTACGATAAAGCTTTCATGTCAGTATCACAAAGTTTGTTCTCTGAGAGAAGTGATGTAGTGAGTTGGCTTTTAACTTTCACGTTAACATAAATATTTTCTAATCTAAATATAAGTACCTGGGTATTAATATCCTGTGATTAATGGAACTAATTAAGTAGCGCAAAAATTGTGTATACATACAGGTTCATTAATCACAAAATTTTAATTTACAAGCTAAAAAAAAAACAATTCGACGTAAAAAAAAAAAAAAACAGCTGGAATTCATTGATAAAATTCGAGCGCGGATCAAAAAAATAATAGTTTATTTTTGTTTTCGTTAAAAAATAAATACATTGTAATTAAAAGTTAGTTAAAACTATTTGACATTACTGAATTCAAGGTATATGAAATTTAATTTTAGTTGATCGATATAATTAATCATCGTAATTATCGTTATTATAATTATAACTTAGTGAAATTTAATTAAAATTTAACTATTAATTACAATGTTCAATTGTAATTAAAAGTTAGCTCAAGAAATTCACGAATTAAATTAAGAAAATTAAACAAAGAGGATAAAGAAAAAAAGTTTTATTTAACTTAATTTTTTTCTTGGATCAAAATATTTTTTTTTTTATTAGTTTTTTTACATTACATCACTCAATAAATTTTTCTCTGAGAATTTTCCAACATTTTTTACTTTTGAAATTTCAACAGCAATCGAAACTTATTCCATAATTCGAATACTTTTATTCCTCATAACTTTTTGTGCCCAAAGGCTAATAAAAATTTTCGTAAAAGCTACCCCGAAAGATAGATCCCAGAAAAGTTGGTTCTGTACAACCCAATCTAATCTCTCGATACCGATGGCACACATCCTCACATCCTCCATCGACGATACCAGCATACAGGTATATAGATAAAAATATCAGACATTATATTCCGAAGATTTTCTAGTGGATTATCATGAAAATTTTTCGCAGACTATGCGGGTCTTTCCTTTCACGTATTCGAAGATATAAAGATTAAATGGAACCTGAAAAGAGGATCATCGTGTTCCTTTTTTTTTCTTGTAGTTATACCGCGCAGATAAAAGTGCTCGCACGAGTAACCCCGTGGGAGATTTGCTAAGCCACAAAATACTGCTGAATTTACTTTTTACCCGTGACGACAGACAGTCTTGAAAAAGAACAAATTCTTAGATATAGGTATACATCTGTTGTTTCGTTCGTAGAGTATACAATAGCAACTTCATAGCAACCTTCTATATACCTTCGATAATACAATAAAACTAATAATAATAATAAGTAAAAAATACAAGTCTGGAGCTTCGTACTCGATAGAATGGCGTTCATTCAGCCGTAATTTTCTCGAGACTTTCAAGTCGACCACTTGATTGTGGACAAACTGAACCAGACACCAGACAGCGCTATATACAGCTGCGGTAACCACTTTGCAGGAACCACTTTCGATAACTCACTTCATACATGTATAATTGTTACTGTAAACTGTAACTATCCTTACAAGTGCTAAATTGAATTAAACCTTCCTCATCCATATAAATTAAACTTTATTTATCTGGCTATTTTCATTGCAACGAATACTCCCGCACGTTTTAATTCAACAAACCTTCATATTATTAAAATTATCAAAATAATGGATTTATTATTGTTTCTGGAATTTAATTAACGGGGTGGTAAATTCGTTTAAACGAGTAATTTCATTTATTTACATGATATCGCTAGTTTTAATTAAAATTTATTGGACAGTTAATTAATATCTCTTGTGATTAATTTTTTTTATTACATTTTAAAAACCATGTCGACGTTTTAATTAGCAAATTTTCTAACTCCATTTTAGAAAATCTTCTATTTGTACAAAAAAAAACAATTAGTTCAAAACTTATTATCCTTTTAAAAACCATTTAATATCATTAATATCTAATAGAGATATAATATTTAGGTTTGAATCATTCAAATAATTTATAATTGGATTATTACTACATCAAAGTGTTAAAAAATCACCCTCTAAAAAATAAGGAGTTAGACAAAGTCCTAATTAGACCGTCGATGTATCTAAATTATACACAGAAAAAAAAATGTTCGTGAACTGAATAAATTTTTCTTGATTTAAAAAAATTTTACTTGATTCAAAAATTTTTCGTCTTGATTTAAGACAATGTCCCTCTTCAAAATTATTTTCTTGGTTCAAGAATTTTTCTCTTGAATCAAGTTAATTTTTTTTTTAGTGTACGTATTTTCATATAAGTAAAAAAGTTTGTATAAGTCTCTTATACATGCTTCAGTAAACATACACAGTAAAAAATTTTGCGTCAATGCGTCAAAAAATTTTGTGTTAAAAATTTTTATGTTCAATATTTAACACTTTTTTGTGTTAATTTAACACTTTTCTGTGTTAATTTAACACAATAAATGTTAAATTTACACATAAAAGTGTTAAATATTTAACACAAAAATTTTTAACACAAAATTTTTTGACTCAATGATGCAAAATTTTTTACTGTGTATGTAAATTTGAACGTCTTTAATGAAATAAAACTCCGTAATATTATTACCGAAAATTAAAACGAGCATTTCGCATTCGAGTTGCGCACTAATGCAAACAAAGCAGTAAAACACAGAGAAAATTGAATAAGTAAAGTGATACGCGACAAGTAAATAAACCAAGAGCATGAATGTGAAAAGATAGTGAGATCCTCCAATTACCAGCACATACCTGTACCTATAAATGTAACTACAACGAACCAAAATATAACGATTACTATTCCAGTAACGTACCATAGTAATGACCGTCTTGATTGCTTCAGCGGTGGCCTCCTCGCTGGAGGGCGTCTCCACCAGCGTGCTTCCCAAATATTTCAGGGTAAACGTCGCCTCACTCGCTTCGTCATGTTCATCCTGCCTCGGTGAATTTCCACTTCCGCTGCCAATTTTGCTGCTCCCGTTGTCGACGCACTCTCTGCTATTCGCCAACGCCCATTCCTCGCACAATTCTGAAAACATTAAATCCGACATCAAAATCCAATTCATGTACACTCTTCTCCATTTCCATCTAAGTTGCTTATATTCATCCATAAAATGATTGGTGCCGCGATACCAAACATTTCTCTGGGGACTCGATATCTTCTTTGCAAATGTACCCACTAGCTATGTGAAAATTCGCAATATTTATCATATATAAAATTTTTTTTTAGTTTATTACTTTTAATTACAACGATAGTATCTTCTATTTTTTTAGGATATTTAAAAATATGTTTTTTTGATTTAAAACTCGATTAATAAGGAAGGAAAAATTTTTATTATTTCCCTTATTTTATTAAAATTATAAAATTCAGAGAGAATCGCTTAGTTATTTTTTAAATAAAAACTTTGAATGTAATTAAGAAAAAATAATAATAAATGCTAACATCACAAAACAAATAATCCTTGAAAACACATACTTTAAAAATGAAATGAAATATTTACTGCTTAGAGAGAAAACTTGTAATTTAACCTGAAAACTCCCTTTGTAAGCGGTAAAAAGTAGAAACATGAAACATGAAGCCAAAAAGAATCATATATACGGAAAAAAATACTGTGTATAAGCTCCTTTTCATATTTAATAAAAATAACAACAATAATAATGAAGAGAAAACAAAATTGTGACAAAGAAACAAAACGGAAAAAACATTACAGGTTGGATTCGTGTAAGAGGATGTCTTATGTATATGTTGTAGATTATACGGGATTTAATGTCTGCACAGGAGGTTGCATTAGGCAAGGGTGCAGTTGACACAGCGTCTGACAGAGACAAATGTCCTCTGTACCGTGTAGGATAGGAATGAGATGACCCTCTGATGTTTAACCATGCCACCGGTGCCGGAGAATCTGTATCGGTGGACATCCCAACTTTGTCTTCGTCTATGTCATTTTCGCCAAGATTCACTAGTTCGGAGATACATTGTCATTTCTATCGTCAGATTCATTTTTATTGCGCTAAAAGCTTTAATTTAAATTAATCGGCTGATTGTATACATCGACGATCTAATTACCAGAATATTATACCTTTATTAGATATTAATGATATTAAATGGTTTTTTAAAGTGATAATAAATTTTGAACTAATTGTTTTTTTGGTACAAATATAAGACTCTCTAAAATGAAGTTAGACAATCAGAACATCGATAGCATGTATTATATTATATAAATTCAAAATATTAAAACATACAAAATTTAAAAAAATGTTATTGAAAATTTCTTATTACGTTTAAAAAAAAATTTTTTTTACAAGTATATTTACTTTTTCTTACAACAAAAAAATTTGATCTGTATCCAGTCAATAAAAAATGAGCTAAATAACACGGTAGTCACGAGTTTAATAAATTTGTCATTCAGACAGTTTTCTACGGTAGTAACAGTATGTTGAATGTTGGGTGCGTGTAAACCGTGACTTGAAATATTAAAACAGCACGCGCTCTTACTTATATGATCGTCACTACATCAAATAATAATTTCTCGCATTCGCTAAAAATTTTTATCATTTTTTTCGTATATAGATATTAAAGTGGTCAAAAGCTAATTTTTTTTAAGCTGATTTTTTAAAAATCTTCTCCATAAATCAGCTCAAAAATTTTTTTTCTATCGGTCTAATATATTTTCATACGAGAACATGTAAAAAAAGTCAATTTCTACTCCCCCCCCCCCCTCCCATCTACATTCACCCACAGATAAGTCAATTTCTTGGGTGCAAAAGTTATTACCGAAATTTTCTTTGAGAGCTAAAGAAACTAAAGTAACTCTGAAAATGAAAAAAGTATAAGCTCGAGAACTTTTATTGAATTGCTTTGACCCGGCCGGAGTTCAAAGCCACAGATCAAAACGGCACTTTTCTTTGATTTATTCCGTCTAGGCGTCGATTCATTTTGCATATATTCCACACTATAGTCAGAAGAAATATTTTATGCATATGTAGAAAAATTATTAATTATTAACCAATTTCACGGGTACTAAAAAAATACTATACTGTGAATAATGAGGTAATATATTATTCCCTAAATTGCCTGTGAAATTTTGTATTTTATTATTCCATTAATAATTAATTGCGTTATTAATTATCGCAAATTTACATATCTGGCTTTTTATGCGGCTTAATTGATGGAAATTCATTAATTACAAATTTAATATATATGCGAGCTATTAACAATTATTAAATATTTATTTGTGAATGTGACAACTACGGAAACTCAGTTTCTGGTTAATTGGCGTTAATAATTCGATCTTGTATCTAGAACAATAATAAAAGCAAAAGACTGCATTGTGTTTTTTTTTATTGAAAAAGAATTCTATGATCATATAAAATAATAATTTTTCACGGCGAACCATCTGGAAGCTTAAATAAATGACCTAAAAAATAAATTTACTATGAATATTTAATTTAAAATTTTGTATCAGCTATCTATTCAATAACGATGTGAAAATATGAAAAATTTTTCAATCATAAATCATGATTAAAAATATCCACAAGCTATAAATATTTATTTTTATTTTTTATTAAGTACCATCTAAATTTATAAATAATTTTTTTATATAAATATCTGGTAACTAGGCTTTAGATATATTTTAAAATAACCGTTCGGAAAAAATCTGCCGAGTGTAGAATAGATTACGACCCACGTGGTAAGTATGAAAAAGTTATTTATAAAAAGCAATATCGTGGAAATGAAGGTATATTGAAACGGTGTAAAGTTTCAGAAGCTAAACTGAGAAAATGGTAATTTTAAATCCTTTATTAAACTTCATTTTTAATAAAACGGAATTTGAAATTGTTCTTTTGTTTAAAATTTTTTCAGCGGTAAATTATTATTTTAGAGATGGTAATTTTCATTGTTCACAACATAATGAGAGGTTAAATGTTAAAAGTGGACATTGCTATCAGTGGTTGAGATAAATTAACAGACGAGAATAGTTAAGGTCGAAAAGAGAAAAAAAAAAATGAAAGTATAAGCGAAAATGAAGACTAGGATGGTGATGAAGTTGAGACAAAAGGGCTATTTACCCCGAGACAATTGCATGCCACGTGAGTACTTTGAACTTGCCAAAGTAGTAATCAGCAAGACCTCGTTAGTTTGCATTGTCTCTTCTCATTGTTGCTGATGTTCTGCGTTTACGTGATAACCGATTTACAAATATAGCTTTCAAACTGTTACAGCTTATATAACTCATCATTCTTTCACTTCTGAATTATTTATATACTAACTTTAATTACCCTAATAAAAATATTTTATTTCAATTGAAACGCCCTTTCAGAATTTTAATTACGACTAATTAAACGCGGAGTTTTAATTACGCGAGAAAGAATTTTTTTTCGCAGTAATTTTTCTTTTACTATCAGTCACTCGCATTTAAAAAAAAAGTGTCTCCATTTTGATTGTTTTTTTAATTACAATGAGACTTTATTTAAAACTTTTACGGTGTTACGAAATTCCACGCAGAGATTATGCAAAAGAATCGAGCCGATAAATTGCGTATCTAAATGCAATTGTCTTTCCATCGAATAAAGTGACGGGGAGCAAATTTAAAATATATCTATTCAATTTACTTTTTTTTTCTCATGCTCATGAATTTAAAATAAATCGATTTAAATTGCCAGTGACTCTTTTTTTCGACGAATTTTTTGTATTTTATTTAATTAAAAAATATATTTTGTGCCTTTGTGATTACGCTGGAATATATTATAAAATTTTATGTTACTTTACACCGAAATCGAGTTACTAAATTAGTTACGGACATTTTTATTCAATTACGTGTTATCAAAAATTCTTTTGCAATGTCGAGATATTATGGCCTCGCTCAATATCGATTTTGTTTTTAATCAACAATGTTTGTCACAAACTTTTAAAAGAATTAAAGTATTTAGTAATAATTTAATTTTGTATGATTACATTAGTACATGCATGAAAAAAAAATTTTATTTAGACAATAAAAATGAATATAGCGGAACGATAGGTAGAAAACTTCTTTATCGCGGAGAGAATTAATTATTTCGAGTATTTTTTCAATAGATGGCGCTCAGACCTTTTTCTTTTCAGTTGTCTGAAAAATATAATCTTTAATATAAAACCTACTTAGGAGATACTTATAATAAAAAATAAATTTTTTCTCTGTGAAAAATTTTTATGAAAGAAATAATTTATTAAATACCTAAGAAAAAGTAGAAATAAATATTTATAGTTTGTGAATATTTCTAAAAGTTATAAATTGCGACTCTGAAAATTTTACATATACAGTCCAGTCTCGTTATAAGTCCTATTTTTTTTTTTTTTTTTTTTTTAACAAACTTGCGTTAATACGAAAGAGACACTAATAGGACTCATAACGAGACTCGAATTTATTCCCGGTGCCTTACATGAAATATTAATAATAAAAACTGAATATTAATTAAAATTTGAAACATTTTTCTAAAAACATTATATAAAAAAGTCGAGGATTGCTGTGAATAATGATAAAAATTGAAAAAAAAAAAAAATGATTGAAAAACTAACCCATGAAATGCATAAATTTTATTAAATTAAAAAAATCCCATAATCACGAAAAGTTATTTCACCCGTCGATAATCTCGATAAAAAAATAAAATTTTTTACTCGCTTCCGTTTTCATCTATAGAGTTATCAAGTCACGTTATTACCCTTAAAGTCAAAGTAAATCAACGTGAATAGATTACACTGCTCTTTTATTTTAAAATTTAATATTTTATACCCTCAGTAATCCATAAAAACTCGGTGGACTTTTTCAGGATTAAAGTGATGCTACCTTTATTGGTGAAATGTCGTAAAAAGAATGTGTAAAGACTTGCCCATATACCAACCAGGATCCTCACAACTATACTATACTATAAACCTCCCTATTCTCTTGCCCTCTATGTACATAGGACGAGAAAAGTTTTATACGAAGAATAAAACTTCCGGCCGACACTGATGGAGTTACTTTACCGAATATTTCTTTTTCATTTTTGTTCATCATCTCTTTTTTAGTTTGTAACTCTAAACACTCTTTGCTTTTTCATTTTTTTATTTATTTTTTCGTGTCCTAAGAAATATGTTAGTCCGGGCGTTTTCGTCACTTTTATTACTCTAAAGAGAGTACTAAAAACTCGTTAAAAAAGTTCAACTATTTTTTTTTTGTTTACTTGCTCAGTACTTATTTATTTTGCTTTTTTTCCTCTACTCCTTTTACTTTTCACGTGCAAACATTCATCATATAAATTCTTTATGATCTACAATAGCAATAACGAGTTTAAATTGTTGATATTTGCTGTCACTTTGTTGCCGGGATTTATTTTTTATTTACAAAAAATTGAGAAAAAATTTTTGTCAACAGTCTGAGATGTTTTTATAATAATAATAATAATGTTTTATTTAGCAATTTTGCTACATTAAAAAATCATAAAAAATTATTACAATAAAATCAACAATAAATATCTTACATATCTATTTATAGTTTAATATAATCTCTTAATTCTCTTTTAAAACTTATTGATAAGTTTTTTCATTTTTAACGTTTGGCGGCAATTTATTATAAGTCATATCCTTTGTAAATAATGGTCTTTTCTTGGTTCTGCTGTATGTGTTTTTGTACAATCAATATTTAATAATTGATGATTTCTTGTCTTATATGAACTTCGTTCAGTATTATTTATAATAAAAATAATAATTGTTCGTATTATTAATAACAATAATTCATTTCTAAAAGCCAATAAAATTTTTTTCTAATATTATTATTATTATTATTATTATTATTATTATTATATTTTTAAACGACATAAAAAGAGACAAAAGAATGCTTTTCTCATCATAACGCATAATGCAGTGAATAATGAACGATTCACTTGTTAACAGTACAATTTAGAATGTTAAATGAGTTTTTGATTATAATACTTGAGTACTTGCCTTGCACTCGTGCAATCAGTGACAACAGAGTGTTGCTAGATGAACAGAGTGTGTAATAAAGTAGTAATGGTGATGGTGATATAAATATGCGAGAACTAGCACTTTACAATGTGTACTATATAATACATAATGTAGATACAGTATATGTATATAATACATAGTACATATGTGTAGATGTAAAAATACTATATGCAGTGCAGTGGGTAGAGTAATTTCAAATAACAACTTTTTTGTCTCTATCTGCTCATCCCGGTGATGGTTAATGCAACGTATGTTGCCAGCGTATGTTTCCACGAAGCGGAAATATATTTTGCAATAACGAGATAATGTTATCACTCCATATACCACCACTACCACAGATGCATACGTGATATAAATTGAGACTAATTAATGAAAAAATTTGCTTTGTGTCCGACAGGTTATTCATCAAAATTAAAAAAGAAGAAAAAGTTTTCTATCATTCATAAAAGTTTATTTTTTTTTCTTTTTTATTTATGTATGATGAAAATTATGATATTCAGAATGAACCACTATATTGAATGAACATATCCTTTGGAATATTTAAGGCAATCAACGGAGAAGTAAGAACTTCATAAGATATCTTCTCAATACTGAAGTTGAAGCAACAACTTCGTCAAGTTCTCCAAGTGGTTGGACTAGTTTTCGGCTGAGTGGAGACAGGTATCGAGCAACTTCAATTCAATGCATTTGAGATTATTAAACATACCACATGGAATTCGAAATTATTGATGGTTATTGACAAAACTTTAATTATTATTTACAAGCAGATATTAAACTTGTTTGTTATCAAACTCAACAACATTATGAAGTTTATTGTTTTGATGATAAATCATAATTAAACATCAAACAACCTGAGCATGATTATTTTCAATACTCTTAATTACTTCTATTAATTCATCAATTTTATTTGACTTAATATTTATTAATTTTAGGAGAAAAATTCGCTATCAAACTTAATTATGTTGATGAGTAAAAAAGAGGAGAAAACGATTTTTAATTTATAACTTGAGGAAGTACTGCTGATACTGCAAATGTCATATGTCAAATACGAAGTTTCGTTTGATCTACGCATCAGATTTACCTACGCAAAGTTGCAAAAAAAAAGAGACAGAGATAATTTGTGATAGTATTTTTTATTAATTTTTATGAACATGTGACTATTTATGATAGAAATTATCATTACAATTTTATACACAGTAACTGAGTTTTAAAATTCTGGGTCAAATATCGAATAGAAGCAAAACTGACTCGATTTTCTTCTTCATCTTTTTCTTCTTCTTCCCGACAATTTGTCTCCAAAATTTATCCAGTAAAACCGAAAGCTTAAAAAATAAATGAAGAGCATCCATCACCGTAAATCTTCCTTATTCTTTATTACACACGTCAGTTTAGCTCCATAAAAAAAATTATATCTTAGCAAAATTGTTGGGAGTGTACATGAGGCACAAGAAAAGCTTAATGTCAGGAAAAAATAACGATATATCATAGTTGATCGCGTACGAATCATTAAGATATATTACTTCTTTCCATAAAATGTACGCATGAAAAAGTTTGTAAATAAATACAAGGGAAATAAAAGCTCCAGTGAATATAAATGCGACTTTTGACTGCGCAAAATGCTTGTTTAGATTTTTACATTTTTTCTTCTTTTCTTCTTTCTATAAAATAAAATATGACGTGCAAACTGTTTGACGATTGGAGAAGATTGGAATCTGGTTCACGCAATGCCAAGGAAAACAGCCAGCCTCAAAGGAGAAATAACAAAAGCTGTTGGAAAAAAGAAAAATAAAATAAAATAGAGGAAAAGCTCGTGTAGATGTACCACGAATAAGTATAACGACAAGGGACAGGAGTGAGAGAGTTGTTGTGAGTGAGTCCCGAGGGTGGGATGAGAGACAGAACGAACTTCTCTATCTCGACGTCGTCTCAAGGAAGATGCTGAGCATCCGATCGACACGAGTTGGAAACCAGTTGCCTCTTACTCCCGAGTCCTTTCTATCTCGACGTCTTTTCCAATATAAAAACTACCGAGAGGGTGGAGGGTGAGGCCAGGTTTTCCTGGTCTAGCTCGAAACTCCAAGAAGGTTCAGCTTGCTTTAGGAGTTTGAGATCCACTCTGATCGTTTTCGAAACGAGTCCGTTCTACAACGAGATACGGAAAACTCGTGATTTGTAATTCTTAATACTTTTTCCGAGCTTTTCGATGCAAACGAGCGCGATTTTACGCTGGCGGTGTTACGAAGAGTTATTTCAGATCAAAGTTTGTTGTTGGTTCAGTTTTTCTTTGTTTTCCTTAGAGAAAATTTATGGGAGTGCGTTTTGTTTTGTTCAAGTCAGAGTTTGTATCTTGTGATGGTGGAAATTTTCCTTCTAGGAAAATCATTTTGAAATGGCTGAAAATTTTATTTATTTAATATTTTTTTGCTTATTGATCAGGTATCGCTCATTAGACAAAAATCATTGTTCTTGATTTTTATCAATTATGAAATTATTTTTTAGAAACAAAAAATTCAATAGCCAATAACAGGGTCACTAGAAAATAAATTTAACGTCCTTTTACAATGTGATATTTCATATAAAAGAAAAGGTATAAACTTGCATTTGGAGAAAATGAAAAAAAAAAGGAAAGAAAACTGAAAAATTTGTGTTTTTTAAGTATCTGTTAAGATTTGAAGCTTAACCAAAAGAATTTAAATTAGCAATGATATGTTATTTAGTCGAATAATATAATTTAATATCGAAAATCTCAGAGGAAAAAATATTTGAATTAAGCCAAGTATCATTTAAAACATAAACGTTATACTCAACAGACATTTATTACAAAATATTGTTCTAAGTTTTGACTTAAGGCCACGAAATATTTAAAATTATAATAAAAAAAGGTAGGGAGTAATTGTCCACAATAGCTAAATCCAATTTTTTTTTTATAAATATATAATATGTGAAATTTTTCAATAAAAGTTAATAGTAATAACTTATTACCATAAATATACTCTGCATAATAAAGATAAAATTTATAAAAGAAACAAAAAATTGCAGTGATGCGAGTAAAAACGTAAAAAAATCGAAAAAACCAGTATAAGTATTTAATAAGATATTTTGATAGGCGGTTGTTTTAGCACGAAAAATTCTATACTAGCTATTTAAGGGGAAACACGAATAAAAGGATAATTTTTTTGTCTAAATTGTTTGTCTTTATAAGCAGAATACAAATTTTATTTTATCGATTGTTCATACAAAAAAAAAATAAATTCAATTCTAGTCAACATTTGTTTGAATTAAACGAGAAGTATTGTTTTAAAATAATTAAATTTGAAAAGCTTTATTTATGATAAAAATAATTGTACATTTTCGTGCACTGCACGTAAAAAAGCGACAGTGGTTAAAAATAAAAGCCGTTTCTCGTCGACTAAAAATCTGGAATTTCGGTTGTACCCGTGACTCGACGAACCGTGTTTGCTATTTCCCGGATGAGTTTTCGTTTCAAACGTTCCATATACATGTATTTATATTTATATTTATATTTATATTTATATTTATACATGTGAGAAAATGCTATGAGTTTCATGTTAACCCAGTTGCCAGGGTCGTAAAAATATTTAAATTAGAAAAAAGGTTAAATCGATAAAGAACTTCGCCCATTGCCTTCTATGGCAAAATATTTATTGTAAAATAAGCCGAAAATAATTAACACTATGTTGATTATATTATTCCGTCTGTGACCTAAGTATTCGGAGGCAGTATAAGTGAGAAAGGGTGAAAGAATAAGAGGTTCTTCGGTAGATAATCCGACATAACGAAGAAGCCTTAACGGCACAAACTTGGATCGTTAATCCTTTCAAAACATTGTCTTCGCTCAGGATCCTCGTGGTTACGTTTATCAAGCCCCGCTCGCTGGGTAATGCCTCTGGCTGCTAAACCACCCTGCGGTGGATGTTGGACGATTTAAGACTACGCTCCTAGCTCAAGACAACCGGAACCTCGAGATTTAATCTTCATATCTGCTTTTTGAATATTTATTTAGATACTACTACTAAGAAGATAAGGACTTTGTTACATTAATTTTATGGTGATATTAATTAGATGAGTAATTCATATTTGGAATTTTTTTAATTTGGTTGAAGTTTAAAATTACCGAAAAATAAAAAATAATTGATGAATAAAAAAAATAATAACATTTTTTCATTGATTTTTTGATTAATTTATTTATTAATACACAGAAAAAAAAAGCTTCTTGCACCAAGAAAATTTTAAGGAAGATATATAAGTTATTTTGGAGCAAGAAGAAATTTTCTTGGCTCAAGAAACTTTGACTTCATTCAAGAAATTTTCAATCTTCCTTAATATTTTCTTGAGCCAAGAAAATTTACCTTCCAGTCAAGAATTGGTTTTTTTCAGTGTACTAGTTAATTTCACGCCAAATCGGTCTTAGTTATATAAAAATAAAAATATATTGCATCGGACTCAAGCCGGGAATCGAACCTGAATCTTCATGACTCGCGTGAAACCAATACTAATAACTGAACAAAATTTTTCTACTTCAAAATACGACAAAACACTTTTTCTTCACTTCTTCACTTTGAAGATAAAATTTATTTCTTCTATTTACCTATCCATTTACAGGACAAAGTAACCTTGAATGCAAGACATAAAATGTCGACTGTCAACCAAACAGATTCTTACTACAGTACAGTAATGAAGAAGATACGGCGTTGTAACATACACTACCGTCATATAAGTTACTGCAAATAGAAGTTAGGTACACAACTATATACCTCGAGTTTTATTACGTAGTATACTGTTGAGTAGTACTACTGAACTCTATCTTTTTATGCTTGAAAAAATGTACTTCACAAAAAAAAAAATTCCTTGAAAGTCTATAATTTACTTTTGGTTGAAATTTTTCCTGGTTTTTTTTTAGCTTAATTAGATTTTAATATATGAATGAATTTTGGATCGAATTCCGGTGAATAAGCTAATTTATTGATCATAAATATGTAATAATATTAGAAATTCTGTTTTTTTTTTCTTTTTTGTAGAAACAACACAATTCGGTTATTGGAAACAGTCCAAACAAAGTTAATATTACCGGCCCAGACAATTATTATGGTAAGTACCCAGCAAAATTTGTTAATTTGGCACAACATTATCGAAATTAAGATTATAATATCGTCACTTTAAGCAAAAAATTGCCTCACTCATATTCTGTGAATTATACCAGTGAGCCAAAAGCATTAAAAAGAATTTTAATGAAAAATAATCTTAAAAAATATTCATTTGAACTATTGCCAGGAAAAAATGTTAAAAGGATGTGAAGGTTTTTCACGAAGTTAACTGAAGTTTAAACATAAAAATTTGATTTTATGAATCTCAACGTTACTATTTTTATATTATATGCACGGTGTTTTTTAAAAAGCTGTCTACTCTCTACATAACATTCTATAAACACAAAATATATATTATATACTAGTTACCAGTAGCTGCGAAATCCTATTACGGTCAAAGGATTACCGGGTCTTGGTAATCGATTTTGTTTTGCATTTCGATACCACACTCTACGTCGCTGTTCATGCTGCTCATTCCGTCATGGTTTCACATGCATGCATATATTTATTCAAACTGGTAAGCTTACGCGAAGCTTGTCAATATTTTTTGTTTCCTGTTATACTGTTAATGTACTCTAACAAAAGATTATTGTTTCATTTCACGCTAACAACTTTTTATCTGTACACAGAAAAAAATATTAACTTGAATCAAGCGAAAAATTCTTGAACCAAGAACATAATTTTGAAAAATTTCATTGTCTTGAATCAAGACAAAAAATTTTTGAATTAAGTGAAATTTACTTAAACCAAGAAAAATTTCTTAGTTTAAAAATTTTTCTACTCAAATCAAGAAGATGAAGTTCTTCAAAATTGTTTACTTGATTCAAGTTAATTTTTTTTTCTGTGTATTATTATTTTTTTTTTAAAGAAGAAAAACTTGAGCAATGCAATAAAGAAAATTTCTGAAGTGAAAATTGAAGTGCAAATATAAATTGTTTCACTGAAAGGAATAGAACAGTCTTGAAAAAGTGTAAGAGAAAAAAGTTTTTAAAAAGAAGTTAAATAACATAATAACGTTAGAAGAAGCATCAAATTGAATGAAAAAAAGTAAAACGCGGATGATGATAGTGAGGTTACTTTGAACCGTTAACAAGGCACTATGAGATGTGTATAGTACGTGAAAATCCGAGGTAATAAAAAGTTTACAATACTAGAGCATGCCCATTTCTGCTTTTATAGTCCTGAGACGGTTTAAAGTTACTTACAGTTGTTGTACAAATGGAATAGAATAGAAGTAGAAAGAACTCCAGCTAAAGGTTCTACGGTTCATTTGAGGAGAAAAATTTATCCATCACAGTGAATCACGGGTGAGACTTTTTTACGTCTTTCTTCCATCCAGGCTAATTGAACTTTCTTTTAATTAATCGGCAATATTTATTGAAGGAAAAGAGTTGAGGATTGAGAACTAGATGCTCAAAGCGGGATGAATAATGTAAAGAATCATGGAATGAATAGCAGTTGTTTGAGTTGGTAAATTAAAAGTAAACCATTATTATTCTTTTACAGTTCATTTGGGAAAACTGAGGTGATTTTTTAAACAAGAAGTTTATAAATCTCTTCAATACAAAAAAGTTTTTTCTATCTTGAAGATAATTATAAATTTTTCAAAAATATTATTTAGTTTAAAAAAAAATTTACTGTCTGTTCTTTTAAAAGTTCATTATTGACTTCGTAAAATATAAGTACATGGCGTTTAAACCAGCGTCATGAAATGTAGAACGTTTTATTATATCAAAAAGTTATTCTTCAGAAGTTGCATATTCGGCGATTCAATTAAGCTCTGCATCAAAATTTAATTCAATTAAAAGTTAGTCAAAACTATTTGACAGTATTAAATACAAGCTACATAAAATTTTATTTTAGTTAATCAATATAATTAACCATCGATAATAATAATTATTTGTAATAAAAACTTATTAAAATTTAATTATACACTGAAGAAAAGATTGAAATTTTGATTTCAAGCAATAATGAAGCATGCCGGCGCTCGAGCTTGAGGCAATAAAGTTTAATGACTTAAAAAAAAAAAAATAAAACAATGTATGCAGTTAGTTAAACAATAAAAATTTGACTTATTTTAACTGAGGACATTCAGAAGAATTAAAAATTTAATCACTCGGATGATGATTCGACTAATTCCGGCCATTAATTTCCGTCAATTTCTGCACGTGATGACGTGATACTTGCCAAGTAATAAATCTCGATAACAATCTAGCGTTAGAATATAATATATGATAGTACATAACGAAGGCAGTTTATATTAGCGGTCGTATTGCTGAGAAAATGAACTTGAAAATGAATAACTTAAAGGATTGGATTACGGTTTTTAAATAAATTACCACCGAGATCGGATTAATGATGCACCATTTGCGGGTTATACTCACACCCATCCTCGAGGACTTTTTTCACTCTCAACTTGCCCAACTTGCTCGTCTACACTCAAACATACAAGCACACATACATTTGAATCTCTTTCTCTCTCTAACAATTCTCTCTTGTGAGTACTAGCAAGTTCGCAGAGGTCATAAATTCGAGCGACCACACGCGATTTGCCGGCGTCACGGTAAATTCCGGAATAACCTTTACCCTGTATATTCTCCGCTCATGCTACTTCCCAGTTCCCAGCTCCCAATTCCGAGCTTATTTCTCCTCCCAACACAGCCCTGCGGGCAAACACTTTGTCCATTTCAAATCTTCCATTGTACTTTGATAACAACCTGTGACATTGTATCGGAAAAGCATTTCTTAAGCCGACGGGCTTATCATATCGGGATTATCTGTTTTCGGCGCAATGAATTACTTATTTGCTCCATCCTAATGGATTATTCACGTTCCAAGTTTTAGTAGTGTACCTTGATTCAAGGAAAGGTAACTTTTTCTACTTCCACTCACGTTATTTCATTATTTATACATGTTTTGAAGGGTATGTCGTGAACATGCTCCATGATTTCCAATAATCTGATCTAGTTTTCATTATTATTTACAATATTTCATCAAATTATGTCTATTTTATCACATAATTTATTTATTTATCTATTTATTTATTCAAATTTAAATGCCAAAGTAAAAAGCCAAATAGCAAAAGTATAATTGTAAATGATTTACGTACATGTAAAACCATAAACATAGTCATTATCAGTAATATCAGTAATATGGATTGTGACTTATGAATGATAGCATAAATAGTAAAATATAATAATGAAAAATTAGAAAAAATAATAAAAAATAATGCTTAACAAAGCCTCAAAAAAAAGAATCTTGACTACGTTATAGCACATAAAATATGCATGATCTTGAATGATCTGATGAATTGTCTATTATAATGCACAATAACTTATAAATCTTGATCGAACAATGTCTTATGATCGAAAATCATGTCATATAATGCCTTAAAAAGCTTCAGGAAGAAGGATCATATCCGATATTAAAATATCGGTCATGTTCCATGATCTGATGAATTTTTTATTATAATTTATGGTGGCAAATGATCCTATATAATTCCGAACAAAACCTTAGCAAGTAGGATCATATCCTATAAAACATCGGACATGCTCCATGACTTAATGACTTTTCTAATATAATATATGATACCGTACGAAGTTTACCCGAGTCAGAATAATGAACCTTCATGAGCCTACAGGACAATTCTTAATTGTTTTAATCAATATTTTTATCTTTAATTGTTTTGATTGATCATGTAACCTTACATTGTAACCATAAATTTTTAAGTTTTTTTTATCAATGATTTTTTAATTACTAATTAAATTTATTTGTATTATACTATTTAATATTGGTATGAGTGTATTTTGTGAGGTTACATTGATCAATCAAAACAATTCAAGATAAAAATATCGATCAAATCAGTTAAAAATTGACCTGTGGGCTCATATAGGTTCATGTAGGTTCATTATTCTGACTTGGGTAATAAAATAATATTTTACTGAGCCAAGTGAAGAAATGATAAGAAAATATGAAATTTCCTGCCCTGAAAATTAGAATAAAAGCTTAGAAAGTAAAAATCATTGCACTAACAAAGCGCTGCTCTTGTTTTCTCACAGAATTTTTACTTTATTTATATATCTAATGTAGTGCAAATTGTATTAAGTAAAAAAAAAGATAAATAAAGATCAGCAATTAAATCGGTCGAGTATAACGCAAACTTCGCAAGCTTGTACAGCACAATTGTATTAGTAAACTGAGCACTAGGCCTAGCTGAGCACATACTTCAGCCGAGTTGATAGAATGCATACCTGGTACTTTCACAAAAGTTATATTATATACATAAAATATATAGTTTTAGCTGAAGTGATATTACAGTGTGTAATTGCCTCTTATAACTCAATATAAGTGAATAACCTCAGTTTACGTAAATTTTAATACTCTCGAACTTTCAATCTGCTTAACTTTTTATGGACTATAATTTGCAATTTTAATTCTGTCATCTTGTGGGTATAATTAATTTTTATTGAAGAAAATTGTATAGTTAATATGAAATTGAAAATTTTACGATTACAACCCTAACAAAAATAATTAAACATGTTTTAGCAAGCATTCAACTACCAGTAATCTCGATTTCTATATCGGGGATTAACTCAATTAATTGAGGATTATTGTGATTTCATACATTCGCAAGTACAGAGGGTTTATTTGATGAAGCTAATATTTTGTATTCAAATTAAATTTCAGTTTTTTTTATTCGGAATTTAATGTATTTTATAATAATGGGATCTAGCTCATCAAATATCATTACGTTCGAGCTCATTATAACTATCAGAGCGTATAGCGTATTCATCGCTCATTTCAATGACTTTAAATTTTTATTCATTACTGAAAATGGTTTTGCATTTGATATTACTGAGCTTATAACAATTATCTTATAACAATAATGAGGACATTTCTTTGCCAAAATTATTAAAAAAATCAATAATTCATAAGAAACAAATACAAAAAATTTTCTAAATAAAGAGTTGTAATTTTCTCTGATTAGAAGATGTAAATATTTTTCAACAAGACTAAAATTTTGAAGAAAAATCTTATAACGTAAAATTGATGTCTAAAGTAAAGTTAATTCAGTATCGAAATTCTAGATACTAATCGAAAGAATCGACCCTGATTTATAGTTCTAGTTTACTGTAAAATTAATTAATTCTTTAGTTCACCAAAAATAAAAATAATTCCTAAATAAAAGTGCACATAATATTTTCAATAAGAAATTTTTTTATCTATAGAATTGACTTTTTCTGCAGAATGAGCGCTCGATTCATATTTAGAACCCGCAAACTTTTTTTTCAATATCCTATGAATGATCGAAGCTCATACCTTTTGATTTTGTAATTTCTTCACATGATTTCATTCGCCGATTTTGATTTCAATCTATACTTTTATTTTTATTTTTTTTCTCGCAATTCAACGCATGTATCCGTTCACATTTATTTCTCATAAATACAAAACATTTATATATATATACTATTATTTCAACGTGACAAACCATTTTTTTGTTACACCCGAGCGCACAATATACTGAAATTGGATAACCAACAAACGATATTTTACATTTTCATCTCTCGAGCTTACAAAGCTTTTAAAAAATACTTTTATTTATATTTTCATTTTCATTTTCGCAATCTATAACCTAGAATCAGCTGAAATCATTGGTGCGTTTTATTCAATTTATTTACTTATTTACTTTTTTATTTTTACTATTAAACAGTTTCGGATTTGTATCCGTGCTCGATATCGCGAGCTCTAAATAAATAAACAAAACAATGCTTAAAAAAAATAGATGGAGTTAAAAATAAACAGCATCCGAGAGGATCAAGATAAACAATTTTGTTTTAAAACAATACAGAATAGACGATAAGAGAATGAAGCGGTTGATTTAATATTGCTTAGGCAAGGGGTTGCCCAAACGTTAAAACACGAGTTGAATTTCCGATGATTGGACAGAGCTTTCGATTTGTTGAATACAAAGTAAATTATTCCGACTAACGAAATTTATCCAACACCTGACGATTTCATTTGTAAAACGCTTCCACTGTTAAAGATAAAGGACCGCTTGATAAAATCTTACAAACGTTTCGAAGACTCGATTTAAATGAGTGTTTTATTCAATTTTGTAAGTTGAATTTCATGTTAGTATACGAACTTCGTTGGTTACACTGAAATCGAAAAAAAAAAATACTTTGGTTCTGTTTACATAAAGCGCCAAATAAGAATCTTCTCGTTTTACATTATTTTTTGCTGTAAATCCGAAACTACTAAGTTTACTAAAAAATTGATGATCTTTTTTCATATCTTATTAAATTTTTTATTGGAAATTTTTTTTTTGTAAAATAAACAGTTTAAATGTTACAGTAATTTTAAAAAAAGAAATTTTATATTGATTTGTTCGCTTAAACAATTTTTTTTTTTAATTGTTTGAGTCATTAAATTTTTATCAAAAAAAAACTCCCAATTTATAAAATTAATTAATATTTTTAATTGAATAAAAAAATAATTTTAATAATAAAAAAAAACGCATTTAATTACAATAACTATGAGATATTTTTTTTTTACTTCAACTTGGAAATTAATGAATTTATCAAAAATTGATAAGGACATTTTTTATTAAATTTGAAATATTTTTTATTCCAATATTTTTCTCGAGATAATTAATTAAAAAGTAAGAGTATAATTTAAAAAATTAAATTTTTTCTTGATCTTTTCGCTAGAACATTTTTTTTTAAATAGTTCGCGTCTGTAAATTTTAATCAAAAAAATAAGTGTCATAAAAAATGACGCCAGTAATTTCCAACTCATTAAATAAATTCATATTTTTAATTAAACCCGTAATTTAATCCTTTGTCTCCATCAATAGTTCTACTTGATCACGTGTCTTAATTTATTTTACTGTCAAAGGGCTTTTGAACTTGACTTAGCCTCGCTTCTGTCCTTAAAAAAAAATTAAGGATGGATTATTGATGAGGTTTTTTAACCGGTAACTATTTTTGCAGCGCTTTGTTCCTCGAGTTGATCATTATACTCGAATCCGCGAATGCAATTAAGGAAGATTCAAGTATTTTCTCGTCTGCCGACTAGAATTATATCCCTAAGGCACCAGGGGTCGGAGAAAAGAGCCAAACAGATAGGAAACTTCACTGAGAATTACGAGACGGAATATATGAAAGCAAAGAAGGGGATTCAGCCGTATCTCAAGAGCACTTTTAAAGATTTTCCATGATTTAAAATCTCCTTTTAGAATATACGTAACTTTGTCCGGCATTAATTAAGCTTGTTATAATTGTTTATACAGCTATTCCGCGGTATTTCTGGGAGTTTTAAGTAATTTATACCTTGCTTTAAATAAATTATTCTTTAAAAGTTGAAACATTACTTAAAACTTTATCTTAAAAGTTGCTCTTTTCAGAGCCTTAGAATGTTCTGGGCTGGAAAATTTGATCTAGTAGGTGCCATGCCGAGGTTCAAAGCCTTCTTATCTTTTTTCAACTTCCCTAATAATTTTTTTACAATTAAAACTTCGGAAATAGTTGTGAAAATACGTCTACAAACATTGATTATTTATATTACGATCCAGCAATTCTCATAAAAACATATTTTAACTTCCTAGTTTTTCAATATATATGTTGGCGTATTTCTATCTACTAAAATATATTTAGGGTGTATCAAAGTGTTTGAACTATTCAGTTTATATTTGTTCAATTTCATACCTCAAGTGTCCAAACAGTTCAATGTTTATCTAATTACATTGAAGAAAAAAATTAACTTCACTTGAACCAAATAAATTAAAGTGATAAAGCTCTTCAAAAGTAAATTTAATTTTTTTTTTCAATGCAGTTAATCATTTCTAGCTTTTCACTGAAAAATTTTAAATAAAGACATTTTTTTAAGTTCGAGTAAATTTAAATTAGTTCAAAACTTTTTTGCGCGATTAAAAATACAAAGTTTGTTAATAATTTATTTATTCAAAATTTTTTCTCATTATCAATTTTTTAAAAATTTTGAAGTACTGATTCGTTTTTATCATTGACATAATCTTCAAACTTTATAATTTTACGCTTATAAAAAAATTAATTTAATTTAAAAAAAATCTTGAACTAAGAAAGTTATTTTAAAGTTTTTTATTATTTTAAATAATACAGAAAAATTATTAAATCAAGTAAAATTTACTTAAAACAAGAAAAATTTATTACTTAAGAAATCTTCCATTTTGGTTCAAAATAATTATCTTAATTCAAAATTTTTTAGATCGAAACAAATTAATTTTTTACGTGTATTTAATTATAAAATCTTGGTTCAAAATAATTTTCTTAGTTGAAAATTTTTTAGATCGAACTAATTTAATTTTTTAAGTGTAATTAATTATAAAATATTGATTGGATAAATAAATCATGCATTTTTTAATTTTCAAAATTTATTTTAAAGTTTTAGGACTTAGAAATTTTGAAATTAAGGGCAGAAATAATTATTTTCTTCGAAGACTCAAATAAACGTGGTATAGATGAAGTGTTAGGTAAATTCTCGCAGGTAGTCGACGGTATGAATTCAATCGTGCGTGAAACCGTGCACGTTACCGACCACACCGTAGTACGCTGTTGAATATTCATAGAGTGCGGATGTTGGCACCCGAGGTATATTGAGTGCTCTAGAGAGAGAGAGAACCCTGTGTATATACACTACAGTAATGAAATATGAAGACTAGTATGAGTATATGCGCGAATAATGAAAACTAAAATAAAAGACTTCCTAAAAAAGGTGTGATTCAAATGAGGATTCTCGGCACAGTGACACTGTATGCTGTAATGAATTTAGTCCAGTTGACTAAATTGTAAATTACTATGGATTAAAGTTAGAAGTTGAAAATAAATTTAAAAAGTCATTTTTTAATGAGTCAGTAGATTAATTTTCGATCTTTAGTCATCATTTGTAGATTTTAATGGTTAAAAATTAGTGTAATTTTTTATTCTTCAAAAGATAATAAAAAATTATGTTTTTTGGTTAATTAAATTAAAATGCTAGCTGATAGTATTAAGAGGATAAAACCAACTGGTAGATTAAATCCTTGGATGCTTTGTTGTGAATGAAAACGCCCTTCCCTTTGACAACATCATCAAAGCTCTACATCGTGCTCGTGTAAGCTCAACAGATGTTTTTGTTGATGACTTGTGTTCTGATCTTGTATAACAATATTATTTCAAAGTATAAAACTAAAATGTTTCATTAAAAATATTAATAACAATAATAAAAAAAAAAAAAAAAAAAAAAAAAAAAATTAAAAAATTAAAGTTTAAAATAAAATTTATAAAAGGGTGTCTTAAAAAAAAATCTAGAAAAATTACAATTGAAAATAGAAGTTCTCACAAATAAGATAAAAAGTAGATTTAAAAATTATTAAATTTCATTCAAAATTGTAAAAATTAATGACTGGGAATTTATTTTATGAAAATTATAATTAAAAGTTTAATTTCTTCATTTTTTTTGTTCGAAGCTTCTTCTATTATGATAGAAATTATCATTTTTTCGTACAGTAGTGAAATTTGTTACTAAAAAAAAACCATAATAATATATTTTGCTATTACGTCAAAATACATTAACAAAATTTTTTATTAAAATAAATTAATAATAATCATGATTATAATTTTCAGTAAATTGAGATAGTAAATGAATATTTTAATAAAAAAACTTAAACTCCGTTATTTAAATGAATATTTCATAAAAGAAAAAAAAAGTATAATATTCAAAGGATAAAGAAATTTTTCCATTAAACTTTTTAACACAAATAAAAAAGTGTGTCTTTGAAACACCGATATTGTTGATGTAATAGGAAAAAAGTCGGCACAGTATACAGTGCAGTATTGAAAACAAAAAGTATTGAGAACAAAACAGAGGAAAAAAAGGGTTGAAAGTGAGCGCGAGAGAAAGAGGAAGTGAACAAATAATGAGGAAGATAAAAAAATCTCGGAAAAGAAGTAAACGGAAGTGCATTCGTACACGACAACGCTCCTCGACCCGTCAGGAACTTTAGTCAGTGGTCTCTCTTTATTTATTATTCATGAAGCCCACGGGGACATGTATCCGCACCTATTGATCCTTCGTCTTCTCTTGTTTTTTTCGTATACGCAAAAAAACTTACCGATCGGCAATAATTTAAGCCGATAAAATTTTTTCCGCGATCATAAATCGTTGCGATATTTTTTAATGCTAATTTTTTTTTTATTTAGATACAGGAAAATGTTTAAAACAAAAATAACGACTGAAAATTTAATGAATATATTCAATTATTTGATTTCGCTCGTTTAAATAAAATATTCGCTGCAAACGAATAATTAAAAATAAATAATTAATCAAATTTTATTCACTTGTTGTCAGTGGAAATTTTATTTGATAAAGCGAATTTTTTTTTTCTTTTTATTAAAACTTCAACCTTGATGAAAAAAATTTTCAATTATTATTTAATTACAGGAGCAAACACGATTTAGCAATTTTTTTTTTTAAATACAAGCACTTAAAGAATTTTCACCCGTTTTATTAAATGACACGAACTTCGCGAGCGCTAAATATGATTACGCGCAATAAGCCGGATAATAACCAGAGTCTAGGGGATACTGTGAAGCACAACCCTCGAGCACTGTAATTTTATACTTTTTAATCTGTAATATTATACTTGACCGATTAAAATTTTACGATATCGATTTATTAATAAAAATTAACATCTATAATAAAAAATGTAAAAAAAAATTATTGAATGGACGGAAAAAAGTAAACTGTAATAAATAACAGTCGATTTATAATAAGTAATGATCAACTGCTAACAATTATCATTTCAAACAGTAAAATCGTGATTTTACTATTCACTATATAATATTTACCATTTACTCTTTACATGGAAGAAAATACTATTTCAAACAGTAATATTCGCTATGTAAATGTCTAAAATGTTAAAGTATAATAATTAAGAATTCAGACTTTGATATTTATCATTCCGTACCTAAAAAATGATCTTATAATATGTAAAAAGTATAAAATAAAGTTAGTAAATTTCTAATACAAGCAATGTCACTATTTACAACGTAAAATGGTAAATTTTAAACGCAACGCTAAAAATCAAACTGTAATTATTGACTTGCTTGGACTGTTAAGATGTATATTTTAAAAGTAGAATTTTTACTGTTTCAAATGTTAAATTCTTCCAAAGTGAGACCCCCTTCTCTTTCATCTGAGTTCTCCTTCTCCTCATAATATCGACTATATATTGAAATGGCAATTTTTACTGTTTGAAACTGTAATTTTTAAGATGAAAGAGTCGTAATTTACTACAGTGACAGCTACTAATCACTTATTTTCAATATTAAATTATAAATTGTGGCTTTTATACTTTCTACATTAAGTTCTGTAATATTTATATTTTTGCCACCCCGATATCCGCTTTACTATTTGAAACTATAAAAATTAACCGGAATCCGTGTGAATATTACAGTTTACTTTTTTCCGTGTGGATTAAAAACATTCCAATTTGATGTTCTATAAATTTAATCTCTTGTGAATGAAAGAAATAAAAAATAATGAGAAGCCTGGAGGGATGAAATAAAAAAGATACACCTTGAGGATAGGTGGATGGTATTGTCATCAGAATTGCAGCTGGTAATGCTCGGCCATTTCTTCGAAAGTATATATATAGTCGGCAGCTGCAGCATTTGCGACGCGTTTAGCAAATCACCCTCAACCCTGTTACATTCTGGGGGTATCTGTCTTCTCCTATCTCAAACTATCTCGTCTAACAACCTTCGTCTTGGGTCTTTCATCTTAGCTCTTGGTACTTCTCTTTGCCTCAATTCTGCTCATCACATCGTACCAAAACTATCTAACTAACTAACTCATCTCAAACAAAACTATTGCTTACCTTTTCAATTGACACTGCACCTGACAGCAACCAATCGTCGTTATCAAATACCGAGCCGGCCTTTCAATCTATTCGTCTATTCAGACCTCTTGAATACACGAGTTACTATTTAAGCAATAAGCGGTTTATATTATTTAGCTCTATTGTCAACTTTGATGCATTACTCTTGTTATTATCGGTGTAATTGATATTTAGGTTTACATTGAGCTCATAATCAGAGGTCAATTGATTCTGATTAAACTTAAAGCTAATTTTTAGCCAATTTTGACGTTTTCTTATTATAACAATTACTGAAATAATCGGATGATTATTATTGTCTTTATTATTATTATTAGTATTATTAATATTTAAGTTTTCGTCCATATTTAGAATATTTAAATAATTATTAGTATTATTTATTTTAATTAATTTACTAATATTTAAAAATTGCCACCAATTTTTCAAATTTTTTAAATCTTCTAATTATAATCTAACAAAAATTAATATTTTTTCTCAACAATGCTTACAAATCTAATTATACCTTTCTTTCTTTACTAACATTTATTCAACACGACATTATTGCTTATCTCTAATTTTTCAAAGCTATAAAATACCTGAGTAATTAAAAATATAGCTTGTTGAAAATTAGAAAGACATTGAAGATTAAATTTTTAAATTGAGCAATAAAAAAAATTCTAAGTTTTCATAAAATAATTAATTGAACCCCAAAAAGTAAAAAATAAATTTAATAAGTACTTTATAAGCCTTACTATGCCTAAATTATGGAAGTAAATTTAAATACACAAAAAAAAGGTTTACTTTTTTCAGTAAAATTTTTCTTGGGTCATAAATATTTTTTTTCTACTCAAGAGTTTATTTTTTCTGTGTACAAACCTTTAATATAAAAAAATGTTTTAATTGGCTATTGCTAAAAATGAATATTTACTAATGTGATTAAAGAAAAAAAATAATGTTTCAACTAGATTCTTTTTAAAAAAAATTTTCAATTAATTAAAATTGTTTACATACGGCCGTTAACAAAATTTTTCGATAATTGAAAGAAAATAAAACAATATTGCAATTACTTAAAAATAAAATGATTAAATGAAAACTAAGACTTACTCTTGTGTTTAGAACTGCTCTTCCACAGCCCGCGGAAAAAAGACATCGTGTTATTGCAAATGATACCGGAAATAATACGTCAAAAAGTATATCAAACCCGATAAAATTACTAAATGAAAACGACAAAACAGTTTATCGATAAACGCAACAATTGTTGGTCGGATGTTATGGCACACACTGGTATGCGGACAAGTGGAGTTCAGCAATGTTTGTTTTGAATGTTGAATGATATCGGCAAATGAAAAGGTGCTACTGTATTCGCGCCGCGGCACGATATGAGCGTTACGGCAATTCGCGTTCCTACTCATCGTGTAATGCTCCTGCGCGTGGCATCCAGCTTCCCACCCAACCTTCATACCTGTTTCAATCTTTATATATACGTATACATATCAATATATAGGTTGTCCGATCGGATTTCCAGACCAGGGACTGGAGACCTGAGACCTGAGAATCGAGAGTTGAGACAAGACTTAAGACACGGAGAGACACAAATAAACGACATTAACAAGGACAATTGAAACCGATTTTTATGAGATTTCATATTTTTAAAATAAATAACCTTCAACCTCAGTTAATGTCTTGTCTTAAAGAATTGAAGTTTTTAGAAATAAATTTTTTACAAAGAAAATTAATAAAAAATTGTTAATAGTTCTCTTTTATGGGTATTTAATTTTTTTTTGCATAAAAAAATTTTAAATTATTTTAATTCGTGGCAAATTTACTATAATAATCATGAAAATTTGGTGAAATAAATTTTTTTCATATTTTACGTAAAAAAGCAAACAATTTAGAAATAAAAATGTCAATTTTTATATTTTTTTACAATTTTTTCAAAAATTTTTGTCGCCGAAAAATTGACGTTTAAAAAAAAATTTTTTTTAATTATTATTTTTATTAATTATTAATTAATTCATTTTTGATAAACTTTAAGTAAAAAAAAGTATTTGACTATTCAAAAAAAATTCTAAATATCATTTATATGGATTTGTCTTTAAAACTATTACCAAAAATTCGACATTAAAAATTAAAAAAATTGCTAATTTATATTTAAAAAAAAAAAAAAAAAAAACAAAAAAATGAAATATCGGATGTCTACTAATTTCAGTATCATGGAAAACTTAAGATTGTTTGAATTAATCAATTGCTTGGTTGCCTTGCATGCTTCTACTCCAAAGATAAGTCACGCGATGTCCATATACTTCAAGTTCAATGTTATTCACTTATTACAATACACTCTTGTAATTGTTAGTTGATAAAGTCAAGGCCGAATAAATGAAATCCGCATTAATTATATACATTACCATTTCATAAAACTTTTTATCGATTGTTAAAAATAATTATTTTGTATCAATAAAAAAAGTTTTTCCAACATTTATAACAGAATTATTATTTTAAAAGTTTAACGAATTAACATTTTTATAATTTCAACTACTGCTTTTGACACTCACTCGTCGAATTCAAAATTGATACTCAACTTATAATATTATTTCAATAAACGCTCTCATTAGTTTGAACGCAATAATTTCAAACTTCGTACAATATCAAATGATTTATATCAAATATCAACTATATTAACTATTAACTATTTTAAATCAATAGCGGTATTAATAACACAGTTTATCGAGGATTCTGTCCTCCAATTCTGTCGGATATTTCTCTGGGAACACTTGAAACCATACATCTGTCAAATTATATGAAGCTGTACTGCAATTGACTGATTTAAATTATCGAGTTTGCAATCAAGTACTAAAATAAAGTGGAATAAAATTATAAGCATGAGTTTTTGAAAAAAGAAAGAGTGAAATTTAAGAATATATAATTATAATTATAAAATATAATTATGCATTATAAACATGAAAAGAATTTTCGAATCAAGGACTTGTTATAAAAATTTTTTTACAAGTATATTTTTACTCCAAAAAATATTGATCTGATAAAGAAATTTCCGTGGACAATTTTTTTGATCTAGCCATATATATTCATATATGGCAATTTATGATCTTATATAGCCATATATAATGATATATGGACATGTATATGGCACTATATAACCACATATGACAATATATGGCCATAAATGACATAACATGGATATATGGCAATATGTGTACATGTATGGAAACATATATGACAATATATGATCTTATATAGCCATGTAGAGTGATATATGGACATTTATATGGCACTAGATAACACATATGGAAATATATGGCCATAAATGGTACGAATGGAGATATATGGCAATGTGTGTACATATATGGTAATACATGATCTTGTATAACACTATATAGTGATATATGGACATCGATATGGCACTACATCAAAACAAATGGCAATATATGGTCATAAATCCCACGACATGGGTATATATGGCAATATGTGTACATGTATGGAACCATACATGGCAATACGTGATCTTATATAGCCATATATGGCAATATATGGACATGTATATAGTATAGACCTCCTATTCAAATATAAATAATTCTGTGAAGCGGGAAAGAATAGGAGTTACGGTAATTATTACGTGAAGCGTTCCACATTCACGTAACAGGATATTGGTAGGAAAGGATTGAGAAAGAAATGTGGAGAGGATCATCTTAATGTGAGTTTATAGAATATGCGAGAAAAAATTATTAGATAGCTCGGACTGGGATTCGAACCCAGAACCTTCCGAAGACATGTCGGCTACTCTACCATTTGAGCTATCCGGTCTATACTAAATTTCCTTTCGCTTATTCTATATACATTAAGTCACACCCACACCGTCCATCTTACGGCAAGCATATGGCACTCTATAAACACATATGGTAATATATGGACATAAATCCCACGACATGGGTATATATGGCAGTATGTGTACATGTATGGCAACATATATGGCAATATTTTGACGTATTAAAAAAATAAACAGCTCAACATAGGGCCTGATATGAAAGTTGGCCATATATGGCAATATATATGTATAGACTATCAAAAAATTAAATAAATCCACAAATATCAATTTTTCATATGATTTTTAATATAAAAAAATTATAAATAAGAAATTTGATACAAAAAAAAATCCATTAGTCCATTAAGAATTCTATGTATCGGTTCATCCTAAAGAAATAAATTGAAATGAAACCTAAATTATTTTTCTCATATGGACAAATGCATGCTACAAATCACATGATTATTCCCGTCTCACCTCCCCGCAACCATACAAACCCATCCCCTTTGATAAAAATTCACTATTCTCCCATCCCCCCGCTCATAGTAAAAATAAATTTTTCACTTTTCACTTTAGTAAAAATAAATCAGTGAAGTAGACTGTAAATCTTCTTTTTCATTTCAAACTCATCCGAAATATATATAACTTAAGTTTAATGTTTTATTTAAAATTTCTACCACATTTATTATGATGATAAAAGGCTAAACTTTAATAATTCCGTAATCTCTGAATCTAGGGACTATTCTTCATAAACTTGACGTAAGAAATAATTCACTAAAATCTGATCATCAGGCGAGTTAAAATTTAAAGTTATTCGGAAGACTTTGATTTTTATAAAAAATGATTATTATCCAAAATTGTTTAGAAACAAAGTTTAATACAGTTGAATAATTGTATCAATGGGGGTAGATCTAGACTTAGATCTCGTTATATATAATAAAATAATATAACTTCTGAGAAACTCACCACTAATGTCACGAGAACGTTAATGAGAACCTGAGAAGAGACGTCTTCAGTCCTGACTAAACTTTTCATCCAACATTTCGAGGACTCACACACATTATCCATCCATCTCAAGCTAAACCTGTACTTCTTGACTTTCATCCTCATTTCAAAGTTACTCGCAACTTGGATTCGTTCTTCTGCAACCTACAACCTAACAACCTATAACCTCCATCAACCTACTACTACTGCAGTAGATTTCGCGAAAATTATTCAAGAGTGAAAAGTTTTCTTTCGGCTTGAGTCTTACTCAAACAGGAATGGAAAAACTCGGCATAATTTTGTTCTAAGATTTTATTTTATTTAATACTTTGTCCCATCAACCTTACTCAAACTACTTATCTTCCATTAGTAATGACTTTTACAATTTATAATTACTAGAGGTTACTTCTTGACAAATTATTTTATTCATCAACTTATTTATTTTTTTACAATCAACAGTTCCTTATTTAATTAAAATTCTCTTTAACTTTTTAAATAATAATAATAATAATAAATAGCAACCTGTAGTCACTGTGTCTGCCAAAAATTAAAAATTATAAAAAAAAATTAAGCTTTATGATTTTTTGGGTTTTTTGGGTACTTTTAAAATAAATTTTAAAAATAATATTGCTATCAAAGAGCGAATTAACTAAAAGCTAATTCGGCTGCCCAATTTTAAAACGCAGGAACTGCAAAATTTTTATACCTGATTTTTTCTAGAATTGCTGCATTTTTTACAACTTTAAGACTTTAATTTCAAGTATTTTTTGCTAAAAATATTTATATTCAAGTATTTTCTATTCATAAATCAAATTTTTCATCAATTTAGCGGGCAAACTTTTTTTTAACAAGAAAAATTGAAAACAATTTTTAAATGTTAGTTACTGTGTTTTGAAATTGGGCAGCCAAATTAAATTAACAATAATTTAATAAATTGAGGTTATAATTGAGAATGGTTTTACTTGTATCACTGTAGAGTGTTTTACAAGGGAGGGTGGGGAATTATTGTCTCTCCACTTTTTTTTTTTTTTTTTTTTTTTCTCCGCAATATAATCTCTCAACCCCGTCATTATAACTCTCAACCACTTTTTCGTCCCCACCCCCCTGCATGTCGGGATTTTTTCTTTCATGCCCGACACACATGTGCTGCGACTGTGGCCGACTTACGCGTTATAATCAGTACCTGCATTTGCATTACGGTCTTAAATAGTATGGAGGTACTTCTACAATGACATTTTACCGCCATAACTATATGGGAAAACCACAGAAAACCCGACCAGTACAGAGGCTGGCAATGAAACGCACATATTCTTAGTTTATAATCATTGAAAAATATTGGTGCACGCCGGAGTCGAACCCTGGTCCCACTCTTTCAAAATGCAGGTACCGAGCCGATTAGGCTATTGCCAACCTTCTTACAATAATTTAATAAAACAAATTTATAGAACCATCAAATTATTAAAAATTCCTCTAAAAACTTAAAATAAAAAACTGACCGTCATTAAAAAATACATAAATTTGTAAAAAGATACAAATTGACCTCAAGACTTTTCTGATAATACCAAATTAAACTATAAAACTCTATTATAAAATAAAAAATGCCCGACATAAAATTTTTCTAGTTCTGTTAATCATTTAGACAATAAATTGACTATCGCTGAAAAAATATCAAACTGAGAAAATCATAAATTCAGGTCATGACCTTTTTGATAGTACTAAATTTAACTATAGAAAAACCATTTTATAAAACAGATGTCTATCACAAAATTTTTTTTATTCTGTCAATGTCTATGGATCAATATTTGACGTAAAACTACACTAACATGTACAAAAATAAATAAACAAATTTTATCTCACGCGGAATTCCAATCTGTTCATTGTTAAAAATCATATAAAATCTTTAAAAGTTACAAATTCAAATCAAAAATTTTCTAATAACACTAATTATAACTAAAAAAAAATTTATTTTATCAAAAAAATTCCCCGGAAATAAAATTTTCCTTATTCTTTTAATTATTTAGATTAATTGTTTGAGATGACAATAAAATTGAAATAAAAATGCGCATCTTGAATATTTCTTCAATACAACATATATTGGTCTGGGGAGGATTAGTCGCCGTACCGAAGGGATGTATACGTATCTGAGGAATTCCAAGCACGAGGTTTGGAGCACTGGAGTGTAGGGTAAGGGTAAACGGTAAGGGTCGTCGTTCTACTGGTAGTACTCGACGTTATTGCATCGGATAATGTAAAGGAAAACGATAGAGATAGAGATGGAGCGAGAAAGGGCTGGTTGATATTCTTCACTCCTGTACACTGTATGTCTTACCTCTTACCTCTTACCACATCTATCGATTCCTCGTTCGAAATAACGTCAACTGCAAATCTAATATCCAATACATATACCAATATAATGTGTTCCTAGATTATCGGATTTTCTATCGGTGTAATAATCCTAAACCAAATTCTTTTCTCTTCATTTAACTCTTATCAAAATTGCAATTCCTAAACACTGATGGAAGAATTTGTTTTTTAAATGGAAATGTTATGCTAAAATTATTAATTGAAAAAAAAATTATTTCTTAAATATTAAGAAATATTTTTAAATAATAAAAAATTTTTCTATCAATTATAAAATTTTTATAGACAATTAATTAAATAATTAAATAATAAAATTAGCAAAGAAGAATATGTTTATAATATACATAGGGGAGATTATAACGGGACAGAGATGTTAGCTTTCAACCCTCGACTCCTGAGTTACGTGACAGGTTAGTGCCATCAGGGCCAGCAGTACTTCGTAATAATAATAACGAGTCTGTGGCATCGTATTATAAAATCGCGGTGAGTTGCCTCTCTAATATATAATACTAGACCGCTTTCACAAGAACAGACGGAAGGAAGCGAACCCCTTAAGAGCAAAGACCTTTTTTCACGTGACTGAGTGCCTTAAATTTGTCAGTAAAACTCAGATAGGCTCTAAAATAATACTGTTATTTTCTTTTTTTATATTTCAGACCAACAATATCAAATGTAATCTAATATTTTCCGCATTGCCCAAATTTTATCAGAGAAACAACATTGAACATTTAACGAAGAAATGTGTGCTTTTTTTTTAATTTTGAGTTAATAAATACAAAATAACTTTTATTTGATAATAAAGAGGTAAAATTAAAATTATGATATCGCATTTTGAGGTCATAAGCCGAAAATACAATACTGCGGTTATAATTAACGGTTATAATTAATGCGCTGGTAAATTGTCGTTATGATCGATTAAAACAGATTCTCTCCCATTGAAGGTTTATTTGTTCCAGGGGATTTTATAATTATGCTTATTATTGTTTCTAATAATTATTATGAGCGGACATTGGATTTAATATTTTATTGTCAACAATAATAGAAATTTTTTTAATAATTTTAATTTTATTTGCTTCAGGGGATTTTATAATTATGCTTATTATTGTTACTAATAATCATTACGAGCGGACATTGGATTTAATAATTATTGTCAACAATAATTGAAATTTTTTTGATATTATTTAGTTTTTGGTAATTGTTTAAAAATGAAGGTTTCATTTTTTTTTTTAATAAATTTTAAATAAATCGCTTTCAAAATGTTGATTAAAAATTAAAATTTTAAATAGAGAACTTTTTAAAACAAAAAAAAAATTAATCAATTTCGATTCTTTAAAAATCAAACCAGTCAAACGTTTAAAAAAATTTTTTAATATTTTTATTTCCGATTTTCTATGTCTCTAAAAATATTAACATATTTTTAAATATCAAAATTTATAACTGATAACAATTACTATTAAAAAAAAAAAAGTAATAACCTCGAAATTAAAAAATGGCATCACATAATGAATTTATTTTTAAGTAAAGTACTCTGTTTTTCATTATAAATTATAATTTTCGATTTCTCTTCCTGCAAATGGGAGCCTTGGCCTTGATTTATAAAAAGGGTCAATCAAAATCTCAAAAAACCTCGAGACAACAAGATTAATTGAACCAAAGACAATCAATAGAATGAGTATTTCGTAAACAGTCTGAGATTAGATCTACAAAGCAAGTTTTTTGTCTGGATGTTCCATCAATCCTTATTTTTTTTTTCTTCTTTTTATTAAAGACGAAAAATGCAGGTCTTTACTTTGAGGTGGCTGATGCAATTTCGGTAAGTGGCTTACACGAGAAACTGGAGGTCGGGGAATTGAGTTAAGGAGATAGCGTGTGGAATAAAATAATCAGAGCAGCCTGTTATGTACAGTAGGGATAATTCAAGTCGTCTGTTCAGTTGGCTGATGTAAGAAGTCACTCAACCGGATAAGAAAATCCTCCATTAACTTATGCTTATACTTATTCTTGCGATCTCCACACAGAGAAGAATTTATCAGCGGTTTATAAATTAAATCATTTATTTTTCTCAAAAATTTCTTGTATTACAAAAGTTTAAAAGTTATCTGACCCATTTTTAATTTCAAAAAAAGTTGAATAGTTTTCCATTCAATTTCCGCAAAGTAAAATAAAAAAAAAGAATTACATTCCATTCACTCAATTATGATCCTTCAATGAGAAAAGGATTTAATTTTAATTTATTTTTCCGAGAATGAAAGCAAAAAGCCAAATAATCAGTGGGTGACTAAAGCCGATGGATCTCAGATCGATAATATCTCACTGAGAAAAGTTAAACCAGGATATCAACCCCTATAATTTAACGCCTCAATGTCATCTCTTTTTTCAGCTCAAGCATCTTTTCTCACGAGAGCCATTCCTCGATCTCTTCCTTTCACTCTCTCATTTTCCGCTTAACTTTCTTCCCCAAGTATTAAAAAAAATATATATATATAAACGTCTGGTCTTGAGGCTCTTTACTAATGGCCCGGCTTTTTTCAACTTCCCGAAAGGAATTCTTCACTCGAGGACCGAATCTATTTCTATAGCAATCTTGGGTCTCTTATCACTGTCTAAAAATGTATTTTTGGCTTTATCTTATTTACTGTATTTTTTCTTATTTTTTTTCAGCTCTTGTTTTACTTTTACTACTAAGCGCACTCTTAAACTCAGTGATTGGAGTTTGGTTCAAGTCAGACATAGAAATTACCCGTTTTACAAAGGACGATCTTCGGATTATCTTTTTCATCTTCTTTGATATTGTCTCAGCAGATTTTTTTATGTCTCTACTTTACTGACAGTTTGCGGATTTTTGTTGGTTGGAAAAAAATGACAGTTGAGCTGAATCGGGTACAAATGTTACCTGACACTGATAATTAACTATCAAGTTCTGTCTTTCATCAAAAATCGATAGTAAATTTTTTTACTTTTTGTACTAGTGAAAAAAAAATTACAAAACAATATTTTTAATAAAAAAAAATTATAACAATTAATATTAAACCATAAATAATTAATAACAACATATAATTTACTATTGACACAAATTTTAAAAGATAATTTACCCAAAATCTTTAATTTTAAATTCCAACAAATAATAATTCTAATTCAAAAATAATTTTTAACATTTGAGTATTTAATTTAATTTAGAGATAAAAAAATCTAAATTGATAACTCAAAAACGCGGGCGTTGTTGTATAGTAAGAGCTCAAATTTAGAAATTATTTCTCTGAATGCTCATCCTACAGCACGTATTATTTTCAAATAACATTTTCAAGCTCTCACGTCGATCGTAGAAAAGTAATTCACTGAAAATTGAGTTCCGTCCGTTCACTTAGCTGCTATCCCATCCTTTTACCTATTTGTATATATATGTATATATATATACCTATAAACTCAACATTTCACTATATAATATTATTTTTAGCATCTTATTCCCCGCAAAACTTTTACGTAAAAAATTTACGAGACGAAATCTGTTGGTTGTATTCATTTTTACGACAACCCGGTTGTTAATTAAAAGCTTCAATGTTTGCATTTTTCCTTGCTACTTTTATAAGCATAAGATTTTTTAAATGAGTATTTTATTTTTTCTTTTTTGATGAAAATTTTCATATAAAAACTCATTAATAAATTTTCCAAACTATAAAAATAATTATGTTTATACAAACTATAAGTTTAATCAAACAATAATACGTTAGAAAAATATTTACAATATATTCTTCAATAAATAACTAGTAATTACAATTTTTACCACCGATAAATTATATTAAATTTTTAAAAATAAAAAATTTCGATCAGTAAAAACTTGAAATCTGAACATTAATTTTAAAATAATACTTTTCTTAAATTTGATGCGAATATTATAGAATATAATAGGAATATTCATGAGCAATAACGACTATTAAGGACATCCATTAGAGCTGATCAAATTTTGATGACCATTACAAAATTTACCACTCATATATTCCTGCATAATTCCAAATTAAATTTACCACTATCGCCGCTTTTATGGATTACTTAATTTAATCTCTAGCATATAATTTTATTTAAGACATTAACCTAAATAATTATTATTGATCGTACCAATCGAAGTTAAAATAACCAAAAATGGATGATGTTACGCTTAAAAAAAGAAAGGTCAATAATAATTTTGGGATATTTTTTTCTAAAAACCTTTTTGTTCCCTTGAGAGTGTGAAAATTTACACTCTAATGCACAATAAATTAAAATTGTTGTCACGGGACGCACAAATACGTCCTTTCCGTATTCTTCCTCACGTAATTGTATTTATTTGAGTTGAGAGTCTGCTCAGAAGTGGCTTGGAAAAAATAAGAATAAGTAGAAGAAGAAGAAGAAGAAGAGTCTCGTAGATTCTTCACCTTGGAAAATTTAATTTGACGACGCTGGTAGACTGACATTTGTGCGAAAGAATGAGCGCTTGAAAATGCATGAATGCGTCGGCAGCTTGGGCACAAAAAATCCAAGATGTAGGATACTCAGGGGTAGCATGGAGAAAGAATGGATATATTGTCAGGAGGAGAGTTCAAGGGAGTAAGTTATGTAGGAAAGCTCGGTATTCACCAGAGGTTTTCTTGAGAACACCCGCATCAGCAAAGATATAGAGGGAAATGTATGTCGAAAGGGTTTCGAGTGACTGACAAGTAGTTTTGTCCCTTCCCATTATGCTGCTTTTTTATTCATTTTCTTATTAAATCATTTATTTGGTGACAGATCCGTATATACGAGATTCGTAATTAGTTTTTAATATTTCAAACAATTTTTCATTATTTATTTTTTAATTTTATTCTTCAATAAATTTTATTATAAATAAGTAGAATTAATTATAACTTTATTTTAGTTTTTTGAATACCTTAATCAATTTTCGGGATTTTTTTTTACAAATTTAAAAAATTAAAGACAAAATTTAGGAAATTGTATGTCCAGACAAAGCCTAAATATTTATAAAATAATTAACATTTTCAGTTTCTTTTTTTAACAAATTAATTAATTAATTCTATTGTGAAGAAAAAACAATTATTTATTTTATATTCACGACTTTAAATAAAAGAAATTTGAATTTTTAAATTACTTAAATTTTACTGTTTAAAAAAATATATTTCGTTAATACACTGATAGAAGGGTTTATTAACTATTAATAATTTAATTTAATAAATATTTTTTAACATTCAATAAATATTTATTTGGGAGGAAAGTACATTTATTAATAGTTAATAATTATTTATTAATAGCTAACAAATATTTATTAAACTGTTAATAAATATTTATTAAATCCTATGATGTTAAAAAATCATTTATTAACAGTTAATAAAACTTATTAAATATAAACAAATCCTTCTATCAGTGTACAAAATAATTACAGATATTTTCAATCAATAAAATATATTTTTAATGTATTTCAATTGTAGTTAAATTAAGACAAAAAATATTCACAAAAGTCGATCAAAAGTTAACAAATAAAAATGTATTATTTGTACATAATTTTATGTAGCTTATATATTATACATTTTCGATATTTTTGATGTAAATTTTTTTTCATAAAGAGGTCTTATTAAACCCGCCGTCTACCTCACTAAATTAGCTTCATATATTACAGAACAAAAGAGTATTAACTGAACAGATTTATGTAGCAAATTAATTCCATATAAAATTGAATAAATCTTCAATGTTTGCCTAATTAATCTCGTGGTAAATTTCGATTTTATTTATTAATTCCCATTAGCCCGCAAACGTCACTCAGCTGTTATTAATCTATTGAACGATTATCCGTAAAAAAGATAAAAAGGGTGTATTTTACTGAATAACCCATCGCTGTAGAACGAACAGAGAAAAACCGCAAAAGCGTAGTTTCATATAATATAAAACTGAATCGAAGTTGACTGACTGTTATATGGACAGATAAATCTATATATATATAAATGTATATGAAAAGGGAATACATTACATTATAGTATGTGCTGTCCATTGTGATGGTAAAATCGATAAAAGGACCGGTAGATGCGGATTGGAATCGTCGATTCTGGGTAAAATAGCAATAGAGCCGATATCGAATTCGCGAGAGTAGACCGTGTGATTCACGGTGTCTATTTCGCACCAACAATATCCGAGTGAGTGGATCGTATTGGTCTGGATACACGAGATTTTATCTGTGGATTTGGTCCGCGATATACGCCAAGAATCAAAGGAAATAGAGGATGAGTGGATAGAGGATCAACGACCGAGAGCTTAAATTTTATGAGGAAGATATTGCTGCTGCTGGGTGTTGCGACACAGAGGAGTGCATTAGTTTGAGCTGGATGATGAATGATGAATGATATATGATACCATTGGAGGTATTCGTGAGCTATTCAATCGGTTTATCCTCCACCGCTCAGTGCTACCGAAACCGGTCTTCCGATGCCGAACGATACTCAATGAAACATGTTGATCCCCAACAATTGAGATACTATTCTATTCCGGGGTAAGTAATTTCATTCGATGATATTTCAGCAATCTAGTGGCTGCGAATTTCAATCAGCGATGGATGATTCAAATTCAGTCGTTGAATTTACTCATTTTTTTTTAATTCTGCATTTAAGTACCCAGTACACTGAGAAAAAAAAATACTTTTACTCAATTAACAATTTCTTGGTTCAAGAAACTCGATGAGGATCAAATATTTTATTATTATTAATTATTAATTTCTGAAGAGAGGAACATCAATATTTATCTTTGGATAATAAATAAACAAAATAATAGCTTTATTTAAATTAAGTAAAAATTATTTCAATCAATTTAACCATTTCTTGAGCTAAGAATATAAATTCTTTAAAATTTTCAGGAACATAAATTCTCGTATCAAGAAAATTTTCTTAATAAAAGTATTTTTTTTTTCTCAATGTAAAAAATTTTGCGTCAAAAAATTTTTATGATAAATATTTAACACTTTTTTTGTTGATTTAACAGAATAAATCTTAAATTTTCACATAAAAGTATTAAATATTTAAGACAAAAATTTTTAAGGTAGTACGAGCGGTAACAATATGACTTTCCTCAATATATAAATATACATTAAACATTGGCTAATAGCGGCATTTATTTTTTTTTTAATTATTACACTTTAATTAGTCGGACAAGTGTAAATTTTTTTTAATTAAATATATCACTAATATATTTACTTTCTTCTATAAGTTTTTGAAAATATTCACCGACAGTTTTACGAGAAAAATACAGAAATGTATCAATGTTTAGAGGTTACCCCATAAGACAAATGTTAAATTGCTCATTTTCAAATTTAATTATTTACTTCAATAATCGGGCAATCTTCTTCAAATTTTCGGAATTTATTCAGACATATTTAAACATCATTAAAAAAAAAATCAAGCCTTTTATCGAAAGTTGCCTTAGTGCTTGAACTACCTTAAGTTTTTTGACGTAAAATTTTTTACTGTGTATGTAAAGGATTGGAGAGTGCTTTACTACCAAAAAAAAAATTTTTTGTAGTCATAATTTGTGTACACATTTGTACGCTTTATGTATTATTCATAATTTTAATTATAAAAAAACAATAATTATAATTTTAATTATTTTAAACTTAAAATAGTTTTTTTCATTTAAAAATTTTTTTTTTAATAAAATTAATTTTTTTTAGAGTGAAAAAAATTTATCGTAAATTTTACTACAAATTTGGCTTCATCTGTTGTAAGTAACACGTGGTTGCTAATAAAGCATTGTTACATAAATTGTCGCGCTATTTGATTTACTAATCGTCAAAATTTTTCCATGATAAATTTCTCCAGGATAAATGTATTGTCCAATTAAAAAAATACACAATTATTACATAAAAAAAAATAAATAAAATAAAAATTTAGCATTTTTGTCAACAATTTTTTTCCATCGACTATCAATAATATTTTCCTCTAGATAAAAAAAAGTATTCATAAGCTAAATAAAAAAAAGTTATTGATTTCACGGCAAAGCCTTAGGGCTTACAATAGTCCAAGTGTTTTTGTTTTATTTTATTTTGGTACTTAGCGGATAATACTGTACTATAAATGCTGAACTCTCAGTAAAATTTGCGGGGCTTGCTGTACTTTATCTTCGGTGGCCACGCCTTGCACTATTGCGAAAAGGATAAGAGGTTAACGATACTTTGAGTGCAAGACCCACACTACTAAATCCCTTTTATCAGCCAGCTCGCTTTCGAAATGAATAGAAAAGAGAAAAAAGATAAAAAATAAGCATCAGGTAAAGTATTCCACGAGTTAGTGCTCGGTAAGAATCGCGCAATCAGAAGTTGAATTAAGAAAACAAAAAGAAAATAGGAAAAAATTTTTAATTAATGAGCTTTTCGTATTCCAGTGTTTTAATGCAATCGAACTTTTTTTTTTTTCGTTGCATTATTCAGGGACTTTTAATGAAGTTTGAGAATAAGTATGATTTTATATTTATAGCGTATTATTTATATATTAAATAAATATATGAAATGTCCAATGAGAACGTCAGTTTGTTTATTATCAAACTATTGGTTACGAATGTCCTCGACAGCTGTCGATAAAAACTTTTTCGTCCAGGAAAACTAAAACGTTGTAGCAATGTTCTGAGACAGTTATTAAAAACAGAACTATTATTTTATTTTTTTGTTTTAGAATAACAGGAACTTTAAAGTTGGTGTGTTCTTTAAAACATTTTTCTCACTATTTTTTTTATCAAAAAAAAAAAAAAAAAACCTTGCTTACATTTTTTTCGACCATTTTTTAAAGTTTTTTAGACCATTCTTTAAAGTCTTAACCACTGAAAAGCAAACTGGGTAAAAAGGACCCAACCCTAAAATTTAACCATTGAAATTTTACAAATTTTGTTCAACTGAAATGTTATTTTTGCATTATTAAATTATTTAAAAATTATATCTATCTTACCTAGAATTAGAGAATTATTAGAGCTTTAATTTGAAAACAAAAAAATTTTTAATTAAAATTAAATTGTACTTTTTTTTTAATGTATAACTTTCTTATTTTAAAGCTGAAAAAAAATAAGTTTGAACATTTTAAAATTTTGTTTTTCTTGTTATTGATTTTAAAACTCCTAACAATAGTCTATTAAATATCTACGACGCCATAAAAACTTTTACGATAAATTTTAACAACTCTCGATTATCGAGTTTAATTAGTTACAAAATGATCACTATAAGCATTACTATTCTCTTAAAATAATGAGACAGTATAACATCGATATCGCTTCCGACTAACTGACCCCACCATCATAATGCGACCTAACAAACTGACCTATAAAATTATATTTTACGACAGAACTGCGACGGTAAATTTAAGTTTCCAGCTATAAAATTTGTGGGATAATAAATTATCAAATCTTTAACGGTTCAATAATAACTTATTTTCTTGAATGCGCCTTGCAATTTAAACAGCGAAATATGGTCGTGAAGTTTATTTTTTTCTATTTATTAAATACTTATTTCATTCTTTATAACGACAAAAAATCCGAATTTTCAATTTTGTAAAAATTTTTTTTCAATTTTGTGTTTTTATCACAAAAATAATTAGATTAGATATTTATTATAATAAAATTTGTGGATAAAATAAATAAAAAAATGAGCGTGATAAATTTAACACAAGATAAGTTTCTCTCTTCCAATTTTTCATCTTTTGTTTATCATAAAAATAATTTAAAAAATTTTCTTCTTGCAAAATAAATCATACAAATTATAGCTAAACATTGATACACAAATTATCTAATAATAACCGGCAGTACCATGATCTGCAGGCAAAATAATTGAACGCAAGTTCGTTAAATTTTGACACTAAACGGCTGTGAGAGTCGGTTTTAATTATAGTAATTCTGTATAAATATATATACATCCATATTATGGTAAAATAATTCTCCATTAACACGGAATAAAATTATTTTCTTGTTTAGTGAAAATAAATTGCCATTATTGCTGCTTTGCTTTTCCTCGGGTCAATAATACGTAAAATAAAAATAAAAATGACAATTAGATTAGAAAGAAGTTGGAGTACGTGATATAACTCGAGATCTCGTGAAAGTAGTTTTAATGACCATAGTTTATCTTACGTTAATAATTGCCGGTAACTCAGTTTTTTATTTATCTATCGTTACTTACTTAACTTTTTTTTTTAAACTTGGGACTCTGCACTGAAAAAGAAATTAACTTGATCCGAGAGAAAAATTCTTGAACTAAGAAAATAATTTTGAAGAGGATAATTGTCTTGAATTAAGACAAAAAATTCTTGAATCAAGTAAAATTTACTTAAATCAAAAAAAATTTCTTAGTATTTTAGTATTTACTTTTAAAAATTTATATTTTTATTATTTATTTTAATTTAATTATTTTATTTTAATTTAATTAATTTAATTTTATTATTTATTTTGAAAAACTTCTTAGAATTAAGTTCTTCAAAATTATATACTTGATTCAAGAACATTTTTTTTCTGGGTGATATTTTTAGTAGATTTTATAAAAATCTAACTATTGCAGCCGTCCTCGTGGCGCAACTTTTAAAAAATTTAGCCATTTTCTGACTTAGTTTGTCGAGCTGAGTCAGAAAATATATATAGTTCAAAAGTTTATATATGTATGTATTTATATATATATATATTTATACGATATAACGCGGCTTGTCAGTCCGATAGCGTTTTCAATTTATGACCGATTCTTCTCAAACTCAGCATGCTTTATCTATCGATCAAGACCAAGGTTAAGTTCGAAGATGAGCTTAATCGGACGAGTAATTTGGAAATGACAGGATTTTGAAATTTTGAAAATCGTAAAAATTGATGTTTTTACTACTTCAACTTGGTATAATTACTGAACTAAACAAAATATTGAAATTCGGTAAAATGCATCGTAAAGCTCTTTTAATAAGCTTCAATTTTCACTACTTAGAAGTGGTAGTAGCCTCAATATTACTCCTTTTAGAGTTCGTTTAATGAAACAGTTTTACTGTTGCAGCCGTTTTAGAATTATTGTCTACATCATAGCTTAATCATGATGTAAATTCAATAATTACGATATTGATCAGTCTTTTGTGTAATGTTTTCGGGTAGGTTGTCAGTAAATATGTCACAAATTAGTTCTAACCATTGTTTTCTTCAACTAAAATTTTATCCGGTTGCAAAATTCTGATTAACTTGAAAACTGTTGTTTCTAAGCAGTTACTTAAAATTTGGACATTTATAATTCAAATCTTATAATCTGTGCAATTCTTTGGTAAATATTTGAGAAACTTTTTCTTCACAAGATAATTTTTTTTCCAAAATTTGTTGTAAATAGTTTTAAATTTATTATTGAATTTTGTTTTTTATTCATGAATTAAGTTATACATTATCATTGTTATTATATTATTTTATTAAAAATCAATTTTTTTTATTTGAAAAATCTACTTCCATTTCGGATGCCGAATGGCCTTTTTTTATGATGAAATTGTAGTTTATCTAACAATGATTTATTAAATTTTGTTCCAGGTGAGTAATCGGTGAAATTGAATTTATATATGTTACGGCATTATCTGTAGATATACATGTATGAACAGATAGTAGAACAGCAATAGAGGATACACTTTAAACTGCTGAAGAAACTTTAGACGCTGTTTGAAACTGCGAAAATTGTTTATAACTGTAACTATTTTAATCTCGCGAATTGTATGAACGTGACTGTCCCTATTATGATATTTTATATTATTACAGAGAATTGCTACGCCACACCAGACGTGAGAAGTACCAGGTGGAGAGATATTAAGTATTTTGTTGTATATATTCATATTAATATGTATGACGAGACGAGACTGCAATTACAAAAGTTGAGGAAGTATTTACTGAAAATAATTATTTTGATGATTGTAAATTTTGGATGTCACCTAAAAGGATTTATTGTCTAAAATGTCAAGAATTAAAATTGAAAAATTTAATTAAAATATTGAAGTATTTCTAGTCAGTAAAAATATAAAAAGCATTTGACAGTTCTTTGTTCAATAAAATGTCAATACTTGCATAAAAAAGTGTAAATAAAAATATTAATATAAATATTATAAAATTTTTATTTTACTTTGTATGTAAGTTTGAAACTCAATCAGTTATGAAATTCATTTTATCAAATTTAAGATGAATCAGACGCACTAAAGAAATATATAAATTGAATTTTTGCAACTTCAGCGCACGTGTACACATTTTTATCCATTTACTGGAACTCTGCAGTGATTCTGAATCTTTATCAAATCAACTTTTGCAGATATTGCGTTTTTTATTTACAAACTTATTTTGTTTATTTATAATAAACTTTTGAAAAATTTTTTCTTAAAAATAATAAATCATATAAAATTTAAACAATTATTTTATTTATTATTATTATAAAATTCACTTACTTCGGTGTCTAGAAAATTTTCTGAATTTCTTAAAAAACGGCATTGTCACAATTATCGATAATAAAAAATTAGTAATTGATTAAAAATTTTTTAACACTAGATCAAAATTATTTAATCAATAATAGGATAATTTTGTATAAGTTTGAATAAAAATTCACAGATAAACACGGGATTTTATATAAACTATTTCCCGTGAGCAACGCATAACAACTGAACTGGATCTTTCTCTTTTATGAAAGAGACTGAACTGCAGAAACTGTAATAGTTAAGTATAAATATAAGTGTATAATAAATCTAGTGAGTTAACTGCACATGTATGATATATGTAAACATGTTAACATGTGAGCTCGTGATACACTTTACTCCACGCCTCTTCCCGTTACATCCTACAAATCTAGATCGATAGATCTATCGATCAACTGATAAATCTACTATCAACAACTTGTTGAGTAACATTGTTTTTATATAATTTTTAATGTAATCTATATTATTAAGAGGATAAGCAAATGGTTTCATATCATTCTCAAGAATAGTCAATTTATGATAATAAGTATTTAGGCTGCATTCTAAAATGCTCTGTCTCTAGATACACAATTAAGAAATGATCCTGTATCTCATGAACTATTGACATTTTTAAAGATATAAGCTCATCCCGATGTTACACTCATCAAGAGCTTTCATTTAAGTACCCACATCAATTTTTCATATATTTATATATATTTTATATATGTATATATGAAAAATATATAAAAATGCATGTGGGTACTCAAATGAAAGGTCTTGATGAGTGTAACATCGGGATGAGCTTATATCTTTAAAAATGTCGATAGTTAAGAAAGTACAGTGTAATTTAACAAAATTCATTATTTAATAAAGTAAAATTTTATTTATTTATAGTTCACAAGTCACGGAAGTCACATAGTGACTGCAAAATTACTAGTAATAATAATAATAATAATTTTTAATAATAATAATGTATAATTATACTACGCAAGGCTTAGAGTTAAAAGAAATTAGCAGCCTGAAAGAACAGACAGAAGGATAGAGGATGATGGATCATATAATTGATGGAAAACTAGATATAGCTTGAATTTAGCTTGAGGGAAGGTAAAGAGGGTTCGAAGCGTTCGAGTGCATACTTATGGTCCAGTGACGCAGGCACTCAGTCGTCTCTTTTGTTGTTGAACTTGCGAGCACAAGGGTCATAATAATTCCATTGTAATCCAACATTGCGTGAAACGCCGACGCGATTAAAATTACGTGAAAAACACTTGGCTGTTAAGTTTAGATACTAAATCAAATTATCACCATAATCATACTGAAAAAGTTAATCTTTTTAGTGTAACATAAAAATAAAACTCTTTTTTTTATTTTTTAATTTAAAATTTTTATATAAATTTAATTGATCTTTAATTTGACATTTTTTTGGCTTGTAAAAATTTTTTTTATAATTATTCTTACAAACAATAATTTTTCTGTAGTACTACACTGATAGAAGAATTTGTTTACATGCAAAAATATTTGTTAATATTTGTAACAAATCATTTATTAGAGACCACTTTTTAGTCCTCAACAAATATTTCTTAGTATTTAAAAAAATTTATTAATATTTAATAAATTAACATCAAATTTATTAAATACAAACAGTGTACTACCTACTAGGCTCAACTAGTTTACTATCGGGAGGTGTAACAATTGTAACTAACTCCAAAATTCAATTTTAATAACGTTATTCTTGCTCCTGAAATTTGAAGTATTGAAAATATTCAATGAATAAAGATTCTATCAAAATAATAACGATAAATAATTACTTAAATTTCAATATTATTATTGTGACCTTTCACATTTGGCCTCGTTAAATAGATATACATTAACAGAAAGATTATCTCAGTCATATATTGTTAATTGAGTAATTATTGATAGCGCAAATGATATTTTTGATAAATACGTGTAGACGAATATCAAACAACGATTACAATTATAATCGTAAATGATTGTATTGCGTAAATTCTCGATATGTAAAATAATATTACATTTATACTTTATTTATAAAATAACAAAACAAAATTTTCCGCTAATCAGATGCGTAATAATAAATAATAATAATAATTGAATTCAATAATAAAAGTATGAATAAATAAAAATTCATAGATTGAGAAGTTGGTAGAATAAATAATTTATCCAGCGCAAGTAGCAAATGTTAATAGAATTTGCAGGTGCTTAAATGCAACTCGCGTTCGATCATAGAAATGGTAATGACGGATCTGTATGAGCTGTGAGGTACCGTAAAAAGTTTCTAGTTGGTTCGGTTCGATTCGAAATGGAAAATACTGTTTCAAAAACCTGGAGCTTGATATTTACGATAGGATGCTGCTGCGAATGTATAAATAAATATATAAAATTGTTTACCAATTGAAATGGGCCCAGCTACCGGGTACTGGAGATATCCGAGGGTGTTCTAAAAGATATACATATATTTAGTTTTAGTATCGGGATCGGGATCGGAGTATATACGCTCTCTAGTCCTATCGATTTATGCCGTTTAAATATGTACATATTTGTTGTTTTATGTTGTAGTGAATTTCAAAAATATTTATATAGATGGATAAAGAGATAGAAAATCTTTGCTAGGAAAGTTATGTTTAGATTATAGCGAGTTTTAATGGGCTCGTAATTTTTTTTTTTTTTTTAAATAATTTATTTGGCGTTTCTTGCAATTTTTTATAATTGAGGTTATAATTGAGGATGGTTTTACTTGTATCACTGTAGAGTATTTTACAAGGGAGGGTGGGGAATTATTGTCTCTCCACTTTTTTCTCCGCAATATAGTCTCTCAACCACTTTTTCGTCCCCACCCCCCTGCATGTCGGGATTTTTTCTTTCATGCCCGACACACATGTGCTGCGACTGTGGCCGACTTACGCGTCATAATCAGTACCTGCATTTGCATTACGGTCTTAAATAGTATGGAGGTACTTCTATAATGACATTTTACCTCCATAATTATATGGGAAAACCACAGAAAACCCGACCGGTACAGAGGCTGGCAATGAAACGCACATATTCTTAGTTTATAATCATTGAAAAATATTGGTGCGCGCCGGAATCGAACCCTGGTCCCACTCTTTCGAAATGCAGGTACCGAGCCGATTAGGCTATTGCCAACCTTTTCGCAATTTTTTATAATTTTTATTTATATATTTTATTTATTTAGTAGTAAATATATAAATTTTTTATTTTAAGTTAAAAGTTGATTTTATAGATGTACATTTTGTAAATTTCAACTATTTTTATCACAATATACTTAAATTTGATTTATTACCAGAATTTAGTGAGAAAATTACATAAATTAATGTTGAAAAAAAATAAATTACCTTCATAATTTTGAAATTAATAGACATATAAATGTTTTTTGCATTTCTTTGAACAAATAAATTATTTATAAAAATAATTAGTTTAAAAAAAATTTTTTTTAATTTCTAAATGCAATTTTTTTATTAAAAATTTTTTCTTTTAATTTAAATGAAACGCAACTAAAGAATTGTCAGCAAATTAATTTAATAAATGATGAATTAATTATTAATAAATATTTTTTACATAATCTAATATTAAAGAATCATTTATCAAACTTGATAAATTTTCTTAAATATTAAAAAATTCTTTTATGAAGAAATGAAAAATTTCTGATAATAATTATTCCTCCTTTAGTGTCAACAATTAAAGCTTTTACTTTCGAGTTTAATATAATATAGAAAAGGAAGCAAAATTTGAATTTTAGTTTAATTTAAGACTTTGCTTGTCTATCGGATATCGAGAAATTCCTCGGGTGGTATATATATACCTCACTGACTAAATTGCTCCAGGGTAACCAAGATTTCGTGAAATTACTCATTCCATTTCCTTCAAAGTATTACGAAACTTTGGTGTTCGAGCGGAAATGTACGACAAATTCCACGAAATTGCATTTATGTTTAAACTTTTTCTCAGCGAACAATCTACGGTATTTAAAAATAAGTTTATAAAAAAAAAATTATAAAGTTAACTCAGGTTAAATTTGAATCTAAGCGATCAATTTCATAAATAGGTCAATTTAGATTTGATATATAATTAAATAAGTTATAATTACGGTCGATGAATATATGATAGATATATTTGAATATTTATTGAAGGTAGTAATTACGATTGCAATGCTCGATTTACTAAGTGCTATTAATGGTTATGTCGATAATCTGAGCTATGAATTTGAATAATCGATATAATATTAATTACGAAATTATTAACACTTAATTTGATATTGAGAAAATTAGTTATATACTTGCATATAAATTAATTATTAAAGATAATTTGAACGGATTGATTTTATTTATTGAAAGTAAATTTATAAAAATGTATACTGCGTCAAAAGAGTTGATCTCTTATCAAATTATAACTTAAAATTGATGGCACGAGTTGAACGTGTGCGTTACAAAGAAATAAAAAAAAAAAGGCTGAAAAATTCGCTCGAACAAGCTAATTAAATTTTCAACAAGTGCGAATGAGAGAAGCGAGATATGAAGCGACAGTTTTTCGTGTCGCGAATTAAAGACGCGGACGTGCTCTCTGATAAAAAAATTTCGCGCTAATCTAATTTCATCGCGAAATTTAATAACACTCTTCTCTAGTTTTTTTCAGAGTTGCTGAAGATTCACTCACGGCAAAATCAAGCTGTACATTTTTTAAATGTCCTGAAAAAGTTTTTAACTTTTTTTTTTTTTGTTAGAAATTATTCAATAATAATTATAATTACGATTAAAATTATAATTGTTAATTAAAAAAATTTTGAGAAGGGTTTACATTTTTTCTCTCTCTCGCCCTCTATTGGACAAACGAAAGTATCTCTGTCATACTTGTACAACTTATGGAATCTTAAAACGCATTTTATGCATAAATAAATGAAAATTTTCTAAAAAATCGCTTCGCTCTTCGATAGATAATTTAATTAAATTATCTATCGAAGAGCGAAGCGTTTTTTTCAAAATTTTATCTCATTCATGAACAAAACTCGTTTGAAAATCAACTATCAACCGCTCTTAAACAATTTATTTTTTTCAAACTAATATAGTGTTGTTAAATTTACCAAGAAGAATTTTGTAAAATTTTTTATCTCAGCCTGGAAAATAAGAATTTATGGAAATTTTGATTAAAACTGGTTTTTTTAATAAAAGTTATTATAAATACTGTTAGATGGCGGTACTTATTCTTCTCGGAAGTGTAAATATTGATAATAATTGTTTCTACAGTACCGATTTCACAAATTAATTAATTTATAAAACTAAAAATTTTTTTAACAATTCCGATTTAAAATAAACTATTAATAAAATAAAAAATAATTTATAAGAAAAAAAAAGGTTTCATTTTACAAAAAAATGCTTTACCACCTTATTTTTTTATAAAAAACTGAAAAAAAATTAATTTAAATCAAGAAAAAAATTTTTTAAGGTAGTTGTAGCGTGATAGGCATTTCAACAGAAAATTATGAAATTTTTTTTATTGAAAGATAAATATATTAATAATTCACTACTCAAGATCAAATTGACCGCACCGTTTTTGAGTAATTAATTTTCGAAATTGTATCTTTTACACGTAGAGGTATAGAGAGATGGTAAAGTTAGTATGAAATCTTCCGTACCACTCGAGTGGGCCAAAGATTTCATACTAACTTTATCATCTCTCTATACCGCTACGTGTAAAAGATGCAATTTCAAAAATTAATTACTCAAAAACGGTGCGGTCAATTGATCTGAAATTTTGGTAGTGAATTATTAATATATTTATCTTTCAATAAAAAAAATTTCATAATTTTCTGTTGAAAAGCGTATCACGCTACAACTACCTTAACTTAGAAAAAAATTTTTTAAATAAATAAAATATACTTAAAGGAAAATTTCTTTGTTTAAAAATTTTTTTCTTGAATCAAGTTGATTTTTTTTCGTGGTCATTCTTTCAAATTTCATTCTTTGCAGTAATGGTCACGTGGTTATATTATTAAGCATGAATATATTACATATATATACATATATACATAAGCTTTGAAATATAAGTATGTAACCTTAAAGCAAATCATTTTGTATGAAATGTGTAGGTTGTTTCTAAAAAAATTTATAAAACTTAAATATCTTCTTCCAATCGTTATCATCTTCTCAAGTATTATAATTATCCAAGTAATTAATTTACTCTCGCCCAATATATTAGAATTGACAGAACTTTCAAAGTGTCCTGCGTGTTACGGAACTACCGCGTGCGCAAAAATATTTGACAGTGATTTAAAATTTGAGTTCTATGATCTTTTCACGACTTTGTCGCACTTGTTTGCGGCAAAGAATGTTTTCTATGCTACTCTAGAGGACACTAGAGTCGTTCTGAAGAAACTCGCTCATGACAATGAATTTTATTTATTCGATCGCATGATTTGCGAAAGTGAAAAATTTAAACATTTATGTATTGACAACATTAATAAAAATAGTAATGTTAAAATTTTTGATGAAGAATACTATTTATCGTTAATTGCATCCGAGGTATCTCTAAATGTCACCAGGGGAAATTCTAAATTAATTTTGTGTCCAAATACGGGACACTTGAAAAATATTTTTAATTTATCACAAAAGTTATCACATACGTTTTATGAAAATGAACTGATTAATTTATGGACATTAATTCAAATTAATCCTGAGCCTATTATTCTTCAGGCAAGTGAAATTTTTTTAATGATAATATAATTTTAAATGAAGAAATTAACGTAATATTAAATTTAACAGACATCTGTCAATTTTTGAATTTTTATAACAAATAAATTGTTATAAAAAAATTTTAATAAAACAATTTCAATTCTAGAAATTAAAAAAAATATTACAAGTGCAAATTTCTCAATAATATTTTTTTTTTTTTATAATTTATATGTAATAAAAGTAAAAAAAAATGTTACACTTAAATTAGTTGAAACTTAAAAATTTTTTAATTTTTTATAAAATAAACTAGGTCTAGAAAATTATTTAAAAAAAATTGCATTTATAATTTTTTGAACCTTCTAAAAATAAATTTTTATTCCTATAATTTATTTGTTAAAAAAATTCTAAAAATTATTCAATATCTTTCAATTCCAGTATTATAAAAAAATTGTTAGACATTTGCTGATTTCAGGTTCATAAAATGAACTTGTATTTGTTTTAAAATTTTTTTTGTACTTATAGATCCTGAAAGCCGATGAAGGATGGCCAGTAGCCAAATTCTACGGCGCTTGTGGCCGATTAGTAATAGAAGAATACGCGGGTCTACCTCTGACAGTTTATTATCAGGAAGGATGGCTTCGGCGAGCCAAAATTGCAATCAGATTACTTGAATCAGCCCATGAATTCACATTTCGTAATCCAGAGTACTCGTTCTATCTGACCGATTTATCATCTGATAACATTGTCATTGATGAAAGCGATAATCCAGTGTTCATTGATCTGGAGAATATAATTATTCTGCACCGGAATATTCCCACTAAAGGTAATCATCATCATCATCATCATCATCATCATCAGTTCTAAACTAATTAATTCCCAATAGAAAAATGTAAAATAAAATAAAATATTTTTTAAATTCAAGAACAACCACAACACTGGAGCTCAATACATACCAGTGATAGCATTGACTGTGATAATTGTTTTTCATTCTCTCCTAATGACATTTGCAGTCATCACATAAGCGATCACAATTATTATTCTGTTTGCCAGGTGTGTAATCAAAATAACTTTTGAAGAACCACTAATTATAATTAATGAATTAATAATTATTAATCCAACTTTCTTTTTTTTTTTTAGTATATTTTATCAAGTAAATTAAACGAGAATGGTTTTTTACATTCTATACCTTCTGAAATTTTAAAAAATTACCCGGAATTGAAAATCATGATCGATGAATGCGCATCACCTAGAAGATCCAAGTCACGAATCGAAGCCGGGAACCAATTGAAAGAAATTTTACAGCGTATTTTAAACGAAAATTAAGTTAACCGACATTTAAAACTTTTTAGAATTTTTTTTTTGTTGAAAAAACGATTACAAAATAATAAAAAAAATTTGCATTTGTAAAGAAATGACCTTGTTTCTTGAGAACTATTGACATTTTTAAAGATATAAGCTCATCCTGATGTTACACTCATCAATACCTTTCATTTGAGTACCCACATGAATTTTTCATATATTTATATATATATTATATATATGTATATATGAAAAATATATCAAAAATGCAAGTGGGTACTCAAATGAAAGCTCTTGATGAGTGTAACATCGGGGTGAGCTTATATTTTTAAAAATATCAATAATTAAGAAATGACCTCGTATCTTGTGAACTATTGACATTTTTAAAGATGTAAGCTCATGCCGATGTTATACTCATCGAGACCTTTCATTTGAGTACCCACATCAATTTTTCATATATTTATATATATTATGTATATGTATATATGAAAAATATATCAAAAATGCATGTGGGTACTCAAATGAAAGCTCTTGATGAGTGTAACATCGGGATGAGCTTATATCTTCATAAATGTCAATAGTTCAGTGCAATTTAACCAAAGTCATTATTTAATAAAGCAAAATTTCTTTTATAGTTGATAAGTCACTGCAGTTACGTAGTGACTGCAAGTTTGCTACTAATTAAAAAAAATTAAAAACGTCGGCTAACTTTAGTGTTAGGTGTTTTAACAGATTTAAATAAAAAAAAAAATATTCTGTATAAAAATTGATTTATCTAAAAAAAATTATTACTTTTTACATTAAATTATTCAGTCATGGTACAAAACTATGTACATGAAAAGGCTGCAATATCACAAAAAATATATGGTACATGCTTTCCTCTTTAATACTTTACCCTGAACGAATTTACTAACATTTATAACTGATAATAAAAATCGCGGGCTATACACATCTAAGTAACTATAAAAATCACACAAAAATAAATAGATCATTTTGATTTTTTAAAATATTGACTGGAAATCACTTTTTTTTCAAGTGCTTATCTTTTATATCACCGAGTACTCTTTTTATTTTGATACCCCGTAATGTTGCTTTTTCTTTTTTCAATGAATTTAACAGCATAAAATTGAGATTTGTTAAAAATTCTATGTCTTTTTCTTTATCTTCAATCTCTGCTTTTAGTCTATCTATGATGAAATCCTTGTTGGTCTCAAACTCTTGTAGTAGGTTGTCCGCTGATGGCCGCTCGTTAGGATCAGCAATTAGTAGTTTTATGATCACTTCAGCCTGGTAAAAAAAATTGCCAAATTTATATTAAATAATTATTCAATTTAAGCAATATGATAATTTAATAATTATTTTATTGATATAGCTTACGTATTTTTTGTACTGCTTATCTAAAGAATCAGGAATTTTTCCTTGCTTTAATGATCTCACTATATCATTGAGCTCCATGAAAGTTGTTGCTGGATATATTAACTCTACAAGGATGATTCCGAAACTATACAAATCACTCTGTAAAAAAAAAAATATATTTAATTACGATACCTAGTTAATAAGGGTATGAAGAAATTTATTTTATAATAAAAAATACCTTTGAATCACAACTACCATTAAGTTGTTCAGGCGCTGCATACATTTCAGTCCCAACTGGTTTATGACCATCAGTTTCTTTAGATAAGCAAGCTAGACCAAAATCTCCGATCTGTATTTGAAGTTTTTTTGATGTTGAAATAAAAATATTTCCCGGCTAAAAAAAAATAAATTTTTAATACTTAATAATTTTATTAAAAAAAGAAAGATAGAAAAATCAAATGAAAAAAAAAAAAATAATTACAATTAATAAATAGAAGTAAAATATGTAAAAGACGAAAGTCTTGCAAAAAAAACTTTTTATTATTATTATTATTATTTAATATTCATTTTTTCAATAAACTAAAAAAATATATAAATTATTATTATTATTATTACTCAATAATTTTATTTTGTGTTTATTTTTATTAAATAAAATGAAAAATTAAATACTTAATGTTACTACTAAAAAATTATTTAAAAATTAAATCAAGCATCTATTAAAATAATTACTTTAATATCATGATGAACAATGCCACGCGAATGAATATATTGCAAGCCCATCAAAATTTGCTTATATATTTCATTAATTATTGGTTCCGGGCTGGTTTCATTTGCATTATTTCTTTTATCCAACCACTTTCTCAGTGTCTCTTCACATAATGCCATTTGAATGTACAGAGCTAAAACATCTGGTCTCTGAAAAATTGATAAATTTTCATGAGTTATTTTTTTAATGTTAATTTTACGGAAAAAAATGGTATTTATTTACAAGTGGGGTCGACCCATGCTACACAGAAAGAACAAGATGACACTGGATATCATCCCAGATTATACTGAGTGAAAAAAAATTTCAGGTAGTAGCTAGTATAATCCAGATTACAATGAATATAATCTAGATATCACTGAGTATAATCTGGGATGATATCCAGTGTCATCTTATTCTTTCTGTGTAGTCTATGCTAAATTTTTTTTTTTTTTTTTTTTTTTTTTTTTTTTTTATTAAATTGAACAATTCTTTGTTTTCAATTGTTCGTTTTTTTATGTACTTTTCAGAAAATAAAATAGAAATTTAATCCATGAGAGTCAACATTTTTTCTAATTTTTAAAGGCAAAAAAGCTATCGAAATCTTTATTTTTTTTTTCACGATATTTTTTATCATAAATACGCCGTAAAAACAAGCAGAATAAAAAAAAATTTTTTTTAAATGTTAATTTTACCCACTTATAAATAATTAGCAAAAAAATTATATCTTTAATATAGAATAAAAAAAAATCTTACAGGTTTGTATTCGCAAACTTGTTGACTATTTCTTTTTAAATTAGAATTATTTTCTTCAATATCAATTTTTTTTACATCATTCTCTTCAAAACAAAATTCTTCGGAACTACTTTTGTCTCCATCATCAGAACTATTTTCTTTAGAACAGCACGCTGAAGGAGGACTATTCCTATTAGAACTACTATTTTCTTCTCTAAAGCTAATAAACGAATCAATAGACTCAGACGAATTGGAATTACCGATACTTTTATCATTAGCACTAATCCCCTTATTTATCACTAGCGGCTTGAGTTGACCATGAAAATCAGCGTCATTATTTGCACAAATATTTGTCTTGCTGCCATTACTGTTACTACTACCATCACTATCGCTACCATTATTACCATTAGTCCTAATACCGACAGTAGTAGAGCACCCAGATTCTTTGTAATCTCTTACAGACAATTCCCTGAAGCAGTTAGATAGGTCCGATGACTTCGGAGGCGAGTTATCATGACTATTATGATGACTATCAATATTTTTACTACTAGCTGTCGACTCTTCGTCTGCAGAGTCTGCAATAAGTGGTACATTGTCTAAAGGACCATTTTCAATCCACGCATTTCTGTACGATATTATATTTCTATGTTGCAATCTGGCTAGTGTTTTTACTTCCTCCAATATTTTTAATATTTTGTAAGACTTTTCACGTGTTACAAAAATTTTTTTAATGGCGTACTCGTGTTGGTCAAGATGGTGACGAGCTTTATAGACATTTCCAAAACTACCGGATGCGATAAATTTTATTTCTTCAAAATCATTCTTGTATCGTGTACTGCTCACTGAATTGCTAATCGTAAAAACAATCAAAAATTAATAATGAATCAAAAATATAATAATTATTTTAATTAAAATTATAAATTAATTCATTATAATTATTAAATTAAAGGATTTTTGGTCTATTTTTTAAAAGATAAATTATGAAAAAAAATTTCCACTTGTAAAAATCATCAAACATTTTTAGAATTATTTTATTTATTAAATAATGACTTTTGTTAAATTGCACTGTACTTTCTTAACTAATGACGTTTTTAAAGATATAAACTCATCCCGATGTTACACTCATCAAGAGCTTTCATTTGAGTACCCACATGCATTTTTTATATATTTTTCATATATACATATATATAATATATATAAATATATGAAAAATTGATGTGGGTACTCAAATGAAAGCTCTTGATGAGTATAACATCGTAATGAGTTTATATCTTTAAAAATGTCAATAGTTCACGAGATACGAGGTCATTTCTTAATTATTGATATTTTTAAAGATATAAGCTCATAGTGATGTTACATTCATCAAGAGCTTTCATTTGAGTACCCACATGCATTTTTATATATTTTTCATATATAAATATATATAATATATATAAATATATGAAAAATTGATGTGGGTACTCAAATGAAAGCTCTTGATGAGTATAATATCGTAATGAGCTTATATCTTTAAAAATGTCATCAATAGTTCACGAGATACGAGGTCATTTCTTAATTATGTATCTAGAAAATTTTCAAATACAGCCTAAATACTTATCATAATAAATTGACTATCGGTGAGAATGATATGAAACCTTGAAAAGGCACAAAGTAAAGCCAAGGACTTTGCAATGACACTAAATCTCACAAATATATAAATAAAAGTTATCAAATTAATAAATGAAGTTATCAATAAAAATTATAAAAAAAAATGTTAAGAATTTTAATTACCTCGGATTTGGTACAATGTCATTAGCAGTTAATACTGTCTTTATAACATCACATAATATTTTAAATTGATTAGAAAGCTGATTTATAGCAGCTGACTCACTAGGATTATCAATTATTTCTAGTTTACCACATATGTCTTTAAAACCTGGAACAATATAAAATATAATTATAATTACTAAAAGAAAAATTAAATTAAACATAATAAATAATAAATTACACATACTTGAATGCATACGATCCCTAGTCTTTTTATTTTTTTTTAACATATCACAAATTTCTGTCAACAAAGTAATAAATACCGTCGATGACATTGACGATGAAGCAACCGGGACGACTTGTGCATTCGCCGACGAATTACTTTCATTACTTTGTCCATCTGAAATAAAAAATAATAATATGTATGAATTACAATAAATAATAATTATTATTATTATTTAAATTGTTTATAAATTTAGCGGCAACTTAATAAAATTATTTTTATGAGTAACAAACCTTTTGGAGTATATAAATTGCTAAGTAATTTTACGATCAAGTTGTAAATATCTTCATTTTCCATTATTCAAACTTTGGAAGTAATTACATTAATTAGTGAGTAAATTTTGCGTGATTATTTTATAAATAATAACATTCACTGGTCGAATATTGTCACGGCAGCCAAAGACAGTGCTTGATAATTTTTAATTTAATATTTTGAATATTCAAGTGCCGCACTCAGAAATTTAGACGCGAATGATATGAGACTGGTGTTATATTATATTACTTATTTATTACTTCATCACTATCACATTTTGTTGGTTATGATGCACATGGAGTCATCGCACAGAACATGTGTATTCAGTCTAGAATATTCCGAAACTGTTGACGGCTATTTTATACATCTGTATTTATATATTTATATTTCCACTATTTTTACCAACTGTCACTGCTGTAGATAATTACAATTTATTTCATGATTTTTTTTTTGTTAAATATTTTTAATTATTTAAATTTGCAAAAGGAGTGACATCATTTCGGCTGTAAATTTTTAAATTATTTACTTGTCAGCTGATTGGATTTTGGCGGGAAAAGTTGTTTCTTCCTTGCCAAGAGTTGGTAAGCGATGTAAATCAAGTTAGCCGACATCTAAAAATTTTTATGAATAAAATTATTACAAGAAAATTTTTTTAAAAATTTGAAAAACTATAAGTGCAATTTAAAAAAAATATTTTTTTAGTTCTAATTTAATAAATTAAAAAATTAAAAGTGTCGGCTAACTTTATTATTATTGGTAAGTATGGTATTTATATTTTAGAGATATGAAAATGATAAATTTGACATATAATATGTCAAAAATATTAAAATTTGAGACATTTCAAAATTTTAATTTTTTTATTTAAAATTTTAAGCACAAAATAAATATGAAAATTAAAAATCAGACATAAAATTTGAATTTTAACAATTTTTTAGACTTTTACAAAAATTAAATTATAATGAAAAAAATTTGACATGTAGTAATTTAAAAAAATTATCAATGCAATTTTAAAATAATATTTTTTTTTATAATAATTTATTTGTTATAAAAATTCAAAGAATTTTCAGATGTCTGCAAATTTCAATATCATTTTTTTTAACAATAAAATAAAACTTGAACTTCTAGCTAAATCAAAAAAAGTAAACAACTTTTGAATAAATAAGAAAAACAACTTGAAAAAGCAATCATAAAATTGTATTGAAAATAATTGAGTACCTTAATAACGGAGACTTTGATTTATTCATCAAGTCTTTTAATTTGAAACTTTCTTTGATTTGTATCTTTTACATTTAAGACTAATTTAAGCCATATCTTCTTAAATTTAGAAACAAAATATTTCATCCTATTGTGTAACTATTTATTGTTATAACTTGTAACTTAATGTTACATAAATCTATGTAATAATTTTTTCAAATGTCAAAATTAATTGTTCATTTCATCGAAACTATTTTCATTCCATTTTAATTATTTAAAATGCATTTATTAGTATTTATTATGAAGTGATTGTCAGAATAATTTTAGATAATTTTACGGATACTTCTTTTTTATTGTTTTTTTTTCATCCTCTTTATTTATCAATTTCTTCAATATTTACTTTGTAGCTGTCTTTCTTTTCCGCTAAAAATTTAATCTATTTAATTACACAGATCTATTTAATTACAAGATTTGTCTTTTAAAATTTTCCATTAATATATTTAAAAAAAACTACCCGTAAAAATACTTCGACAACAAAAATTCCGACCAATTGAAATTTTTTAATTTATAACATTAAATATTCCACCTACAGTTATACAACAATTAAAAAGTAATTCCTAAAACAAATATCAAATTATAATTTTCAAAAAAAATTCATGTTTTGGCTTTCACGTCAAAACATTCTTATTTTAAACATTCACCTCAATTTAAACATATACTGAGTATGATTAACGAACTATTTAGATTTTCAAGGGACACTCACATTTGACTTTTACATTAAGTTAAATGTAATTCCATAACATTCAACATAAATTCAATCATCAATCATACTTAGAATTAATAGTATATTACATACCTAGGCCAGTAAAATAAGAAAAGTCTTAGACCACATGTAAATGTTGGCCGAGGCGAAGCCGAGGTTGACAAACATGTGGTCTGAGGCTTTACTTTTTACTGGCCAAGGTGTAAATACTATTTTTCTGCTCGACGTAGCCGGAATGTGGCAACTTTGTTTAGCGCAGCGGCCAGAAAGTTGCCACTTTCCGGCCGGAGGGCAGAAAAAAAATGTATTATTTCAAACTTACAAATACTTCCGACGTCAAACTGTGATTTCAAAAGTAATAAATTAAAAATTTATCCGAATCCGGATACAAAAAAAAATAAAAAATAAAATTTCAGTAATGATAAAAAGTAAATTTTTATAAATAAAAACCACTACTTTATCCCGCAATAAGACAGCTAATTATCACAGATTAACTTTAGTTACAAATATACATACCTAGTAGTAGTTACAAAATACCAATCATCAATATAAATGTAACCAAAAGATTCAAACTTAATTAAGCAAGAAATGAAAATTGATCAATAAAAATTACCATTAAATTACCATCTGCTAGAGTTTGTATGTTGTAAATCAAATCTAATATATAGAAAACTCGTTTTCATTTTTTATTTTTCCAAACTTTCTTCACTTTCATTTTTACTCAATCCATTACAACAAATAATTAAAACAAATTTAAAAAATAATATTATATTTATTTAGCTAAGTAGCTATTTTTGTTTTACAATTCGTTTTATACAATTCATTAAAACATATTTTAGTTTCGTCATTTGCATTTCACATACTATCTATTTTATCGTTACATTTTATCATTTAATTTCTCAAAGTATTTTACATTTTCCTTGATGTATATTTTCAATAACAATTTAAAAATTTTAATTCTAGTTTCTTCTCTTATTTCCGCGGGAATATAATAAAATTCTTCAATTACTAAAAATATTATTTCTTATTAATAAAAAAGTAAAATTAATAAACAAAAATATTTCGTCAATTTAAAATATTCATCTGATATGAAAGTAGGTATGAGAAATTAAAAACAAGTCTCCTCGTCAAGACTATTGCAAAATTAACGAGGAAAAAAATACATACAATATATTTTTAAAAAAATAATAAAAAATAATGAATGAAGAGCTAAATGAGGTAAAGGAAGCAACGCAAGATTTTTAAGTAAAAAAAACAATTAAATAAATTGAATTTTACAGTATGGGGCCATAAACTTTGATATTAAACCAACAGTGAGGATGTGAAGAAAGCCTGGAGGCATTTATTGACGTTATTTCATTGAATTTGATAAGTTTAATTTAATTTTTTATTACTATTGCTATTGACTATTATTGAGATGACTCCATGCGTTATTATAAGACGTACAGGTTGAGGCCAAGTGAAGTAATTAGCCGTGGAGGGACTGAAGTTGGTTAACTCCTGTCTTCATTGACTTTACTTTGGTGTTTGCTGTAGTTACGGTGTCTAATGTCGGAAAAAATGTATAGATGTATGTAATAGGTACCCTACTGTGTGCTCAGTACTGCAATGCTCTTTATCTGTACTGTATTACATATACTACCTGTCCTCCTGTCCATGAAGACGAGGTTTAGCTTTTTAATGTTGAATATGAAGAACGATTGGTTAAATGTTGGTGGGAGCTATTTGGGTTACTTGTAGCACCCGGGAATGTGGGCCGACTATATACTGGCTCATCACCATCGCTCGACAGTTCATTCCTTCGTTGTGATTCCCAATCGTAAGGTGCAAGTCCTGATCTTCACTCCTCTTCGTATCAACCGAACGTTTCGGCGAGTTTTTTTTATTTTCAAACTTTTTTTCAACCAGTTTCATTGTTATTTTGTTTAGTTTTTATGTAAGTAATTTTTATTATTTTTTTTTTTATAATTTTATATTTTTAAAAAAATAATTGTTTTATAAATTTTGTTGTTTATAAAATTATTTTTATAAATTTTAATATTTTTAAATTATTTTTATAAATTTTAATATTTTAAAATTATTTTTATAAATTTTAATATTTTTAAATTATTTTTATAAAATTTGAATCAACTACTTTTTTTTACTTAATAAAAATTTTTATAAAAAATTCTTTGATTTTAGAAATAAAATTTTTGGATAATTAAATTTTTATCACCAAAATTCTGAAAAATTTTTATAAGTTCTCAATTAAATTGTTCTCATGAATTAAATTAAAAATTTAGAATAAGATAAAAAAGTTCTATAAAAGTTGGAAAAAAAAAATTTATATTGAACATTAATTTTAAAATTTAAAAAATTTGACAATTTATTTCAAATTTTTATTACCCAGTGTTTAGTAACCTTCTATTTAAAATTATATAATTACCCCACAAGGGCATTGAAACTAAAAAATTGCATCATCTTGGATGTTTCTAATTATTTTTTCATTTCTTATCACTTTTTACCAAGTATTTCCTCTCAATAATTATAGTAATGGTTTATAGAAATCTTCAATTTCTTAACTTCAGCAATAGGCTTTTTATATTTACAAAATTTAATTAAAAAAACAACTAGTAACAATAATTACATCTAGTGTTATTTAAAAAAAAAAAAAAAAAAAAACATTAATTAATCGAGAAATTACAATCTCAAATTTTAAAAAATTACAGTACAATAATAAATATTTTTTTAATTACTGCACTACATAAATTTTAATTTGATCAATAAATTATTTTCTTACTTAATTTTTTTTCAATAAAATTAATTTAATTGACTGATACTTTTACTTAAAAACAATTCCAACAAAAAAGAACTTAATTTCATCTTTCACCACATAATTAGTGTGAATAAAAAATGTTCCTCTGTCAAAAAAATTAATCATCTAATTAAGAATACAATCTCACAAAAAATTAAAACCAACTTGTTTACAAAATAACAAAAAAAAAGTTTAAAAGAAGCACAATGAATTAAAATCAGGGCCAGTTTCGATTACCGAGAAATAATGAGACTTGAAACAAAAAAAATATCTAAAGAGCTGAAACGAAACCATAACGTCTGATCTCGTGCATCTCCATGAAACAGTGGCAAAGCCGGCCAGTTAACGGTTACCGTGACACCGTGCTGTACATAACATACGCTTTTTATTCTTCTTAGTCTCGGTTATCTTCTTCTTCATGTTCTTGTTCTTCCTCCTCCTTTAAACTTAGTCTTGCTTTATTTCTTCTTTTTATTTATCTTCATTCTCAAATGGTATTGTCAATAACATACGCAATACGCGTAGCACGTTCTGGTAATTTACACCATAAGAAATCCAGCTGACACGATTCTCGTATCCGTCTCTCCTTACTTCGGTTTTCTCGATTAATTACAATATTTGCTCTTATTCCTCATTTTGTCCGTCTGCAAATGAATTTATCATTAGTAAATAAATAATCTTTGATAAAATATCGGCAATATCCATTTATTGATTTTAAATTTAAGCATTAAAAATTTTCTTAATAAATTATCCGGTATGTAGCATAACGGTTAAATATTTAAGTTGTTTTTTTGTACACCGCCGTGGGCTACAATAATTATGGAAATGTTTTTTTTTTGTTGTAAATTTATTTGTTGAATTAAATGTCCGTACGGAGATAAGAAAAAGTTAGTATATGGACATACAGGAATTCAATACATAGTTGGAAAAATTCCAAAACTTGTATCATTACCGGTACGGGGCGTTCTGTAATTTCTTTGGTAAATATATAATACAAAGAGCGGACATGTCCATTTGAAATAAAATTTAAGTCCTGAATTTATTTATAAGACTCTGTACTGTTATATCGTCCATCGTCAATTTTAAACTAAAATATTTACTTACGAAACTTTCTAATGTGTTATTACGTCGCGGTATTTGCCAATGTGACCAAAAGAATTATCAAGTATTTAATTATAATCATTAGCAATAACTATTATTTGACAGCTCAGCTTGTTTAATTTAGTTTACATTATTAAATTAATAAATTTAAAAAAAAATTATAAGTTTGATAATTTTTTAATTTTTTATCTTCAACAAAATTATTAATAAATTTTAAATAATTATTAATAAAATTAAACGTTATTAATAAACTTTTTTTTTTAAATTATAAATTTGATAAGTTTTTATTTTATTTATCTTCAAAAAAATTATTAATAATTTTTTTTTGACTTTGAAATAAACTTTTTTTATCATAAAATAACTCAAAATTTTTAGAGAAGAAAATTGAAATTTTTTTATTAAATTCAACAATATAAAATACTTTTTTATTTTATCGGCATGTCAGAATTATTTATATAAAATAAAAACTTATTGAATAAAACATAAATATAATTTACTGACTATAAATAAATAAATAAATGACAATTCAATAAATAAAAATGTTAAAATTAAAATTTCTTCGTTAAACTTCTTCCGAAAAAATAAAAAAAAAATAATTGCAAAATTAAATCTTAAATAGATTAAAAAAAAAGTAACTTATGCATCAATAAAAAATCTTCAATAACAATGTAATAAAATATATTGCAATAAAATAAAGAAGAAATAAATATAATTAAAAACATAACGAAATTTTAGCGACAAATTACATACAATTATTATCAATAAAAAAAAATCATATATTTATCTACTCTTATCTATCTATCCAAATAAATTATTATTATGTAACAAGCATAACCACAAGTTAATAATAAAAAACGCACAATCATCATCAAATCGTTAAAGTTCTACTTTCTCTATCGGCTGTTACATTAGTTAGTTATTACCCTTTAGTTATTAACCATTAACCACCAGTCAGGTCTAGTTTACACGTGTGTAAATTAACGTTAAATATAAATAATAATAAGTTGAGCTGCAAGGTGTAGCGATTATATATATCAGGGGATGTAGTATGAGTATTATATGCAAAAGCTTAGAGTCTCGTGATCATATCATGCAATATGCAATGCATTCGATTGCGTCAATATAAACAGTATTATACATTAAGTCACATGTCTCTTGTTAATGCTTACCTGGATTTTATTTTCTTCCCAACATTTTTCATTAATCAATTAATTTTAATAGTGAAGAATGTTTCTTCTTTAAGATTTAATTATCCGTGATTTATAATGACAATAATCAGACGGGTTTATCCAATTAAACTTACTTGTGAGTAAATTAATAGAAAGGGTTTTTAATCATCATAATAATTATGGTAAAATGACTTAGTTATTTATGTAGCAGAGTAATTTTGGTTTAAATATCACTAGTCATCAGTATAAATTGTTTGTAATGATTATCGAAATATTTCTTCGGACTTTTTAATCAAGGTGATGATTCTTGAATTGTCGATCTTTTTTACGCTTAAAAATTAAGTTTTAGAGAGCGTTTAGAGATATTTTTATCTTTATACTTCATTTGATTTTATTGATAAGTTTTTTTTTTAGGATTATTCGGGTTAATTTGGTAAGAAGAAATAGTAAAAGTTAATAATGTATGAGATAGTAATTTTTTACGATCAATAATCGAATCAGTTTGTCTGATTTAATCGATGTTTTTTGGTCATAAACGTTTTTGAAGCGTGTAGGGGAAATTAGTCATCAAAGTTAATTACTCGAAATTTATTTAAATTAATTAGACTATTGGTAAGAAAATCTTAAACAGATTTACTTTTTTTTTTTTAAATAAAAATTTTCAACTTTTACTTTCATTAAAATTAATTATTTATTTTTTTTGGTACTTTAAAATTATTTTGGGATAATTAACTTGTATAGAAATTTTTATTTTCATTTGATTAAAATTTTTTATTTGCAATATTAAAAAATTTTGAATTGAATATTAAAAAAGAAAAAATGTTTAAAATTAATAATTTTGTATTAATTATTTTATCTGCATTAAAATCAATTATTTAGTTTTTTTTTGGTACTTTTAAATTTTTTTGAGAAAATTAACTTATATAGAAATTTTTATTTTTATTTGAATAGAATTTTATGATTTTTTATTTGCAATATTAAAAAATTTTGCATTGAATATTAAGAAAGAAAAAATGTTTAAAATTAATAATTGAAATAATTATTCACTAAAATTAATAACTAACGAGGTTGATTACAATCAAAGTCATTAAATCTTAAGAGAAAATAATTTTTCAGTAAGAAAACACTGCAATTACGCTTTATGTTCTAAGAATCCTTGAAAATGTAAACGTTTAAAAAGTTGGATAGAAAATACTAGTGAAAACAAGAATAAGTTTCACTGATATTGTATTATTACGAATTATTCTCGGTGATTTAATGGATTACAAGATATAATCCTGCTTTATTAGGAAAACAACAGTACTAGCCGGACTAGCATAGATCTATAAAGAAATAAAAAAAATGTTAGTACAAGTACTAACTACGAAAACGTTTAAGATTACGCAAAAAAAAAAATGATTGTTTATTACAGAGCAATTTTTGCCTCGGTTAGATTCATATTCGATAATATTATTTTTCTTTAATTTGAAGTTGGGTAATTCAAGTGTCTGATTACATACTTTCCATTTATCTTGGTTGAAAAGTTTTAATTTTTTAACAAAAATTAAAAAACGTAAAAGTCAGCGGTTGGGAATAATCAGGCCTTTTACTCGCCGTTTACCCTTATCGATTCTTCGTCATGTTCTCAAAGAGATATCGATCGTCACATGTTGCACGATCCAGTATAAATAAGTTACGACATTTCACATTGGAATTTCACGTGATTCCATAATACCTATAACACACACTGCATATATTATATTATAGATTTTTATTGAAACAATTTTTGATATTTTTTAATTCATATCTTCGTAAATAAATTGTCACTATAAATACAAATTATTATATGCAATATTATCATTTAATTTAATATCAAGCACTGTTAAATGTCATGGGAAATTAGCAACTATTAATATTTTATCCTGATTAGAGAGCAATTCTAAAAATTTGTTTGATAAATCTCATTAAAATTTTTCATTGAATATTTATGAAAACTTTCAATTTCTTTCTTTATTAATTACTGTTATTAAAACACTTAGAGAGGCTATTAAATATAAATACCCGGTAATAAAATATTTTATTAGTCATTTGTTTCGCTCTATTAAGTAATTTATTATTGTGAAAACTTCAAATTTTTTTGATTAATATTTAGTATAATTTTGCATGATTCTAAATTGATCAAACAATTTTTTTTTATTTTTTATAATTAAATTAGAGCTAAAAAAATATTGCACGTATTTTTTTTTTTAAATTTCTATATTTAGAATTAAAAAAATAAATTATTTCTTCCAAATTTATAATTTATTCCTAAAAACTAAAAATTCAACATCCAAATCTCTAAATAAACATATTATTTATTTTCAATACAAAAAATCCCAATTAAAAAAAAATAATAAAAAAAAATCTGTGAAAGTCACCCAAATTTACAATTCAAACAAAATTTCTTAATTCTTGCCCAAACAAACCAATAATTATTTCTTCAATTAAAATATCATCCGCTACTCTAATTAACTAAACTGTCAGCCCGTATAAGGATGAATAAATTAAAAAAAAACATACATGTAATTTAAAGAACTCATCAGAATATCATTAAATCACGATTACGAAGTTCGCCTTGATTCCGTTCACGAACAAACAATTCTTACTAGGTCATTTCAACCCCACTATCAATCCCAATCCATATATTAATCTCAATCCCTTTTATTTGCAAATAAATAAAACATACATCACATATCTCACTCATCCTTAGTCCATACTAACGATGCGAAGCTATAAATAAAATACTAATAAATTAAGTAAAGAATAAATAAATAAATAAATAAATCAATAAATAACATATCAGCGCATCAAACCGATTTCGAAAGTCTCGGTCATCGAAGTGACCTTGGATCAATAAAATTATTAAATTAAACAGTTAATAATTATCATAGTCTTCACTCATCAAAGCCTATTTTTAAAAAATTATAAATTTAAATCCGTCTTTCTCTTAAATAATAAAAATAGCATATTTTATTTTTATGTTATTTACAATTTACAGTTTACAACTGCAGACGGTAAATAGTGCGGTCAAATATGTTAATTAATGAGCTACATTTGTCTCGGGGCGAGTGAAAGTGACATTAATATTTGACGAGGACATTATTTATGAGTAAATGAATGTTCCGTACAATTGTTAAGTATTAAATGTATGGAAAAAATTAAATATGAAAGGAAAACAATTATTTAGTTAACTCAAAATTAAGCAACCCACAAGAATAAATGAATAGATATTTTTTTTTTCAATACAATAACATCATAAAATATATTTGTTACATCTTACAAAATTTTTACATCAGTTTATGAATACACGTTGGGTAATTTTATTTATTTATTAAGTTTGTTATAAATTTCATACTATTAATTTTTATTTTTTAAACTAAAAAATATTTTTTTGATGTCTGAATTTTAGTGTAATTTATACTAATACAATGTAATAAAAGTTACGAACAAGCTAATAAATAAGTTTGTATGTATATTACGGTATAATGTATCATAAAAATATATATGTACGCGTCCTAACGGACCATCACCTCGTGATTGCAGTTATTCTGTACAAGACAATGCCGTTTACAAAGTTTATAATAATAACATCTGACCATCGAACCCCGTGGCCCAGTTAATGTCCCACTACCCACTATTGGGTTTCAATGCTCTGGTTTTAATTTATTTTATTAAAATTAAGGATCATGAAATAGAGAAATTTCAATTTAAGTCACTTGAGTAAAAAAAACTTTCTTTATTTCTATTGAGTTTTAAAATCACCAATTTTTACTCTTCTTTTTTTTTTTTTGTTTTGGATCAGAAAATTCAACAATTTTTTAAGAATAATTAATTTTAATTTTTTAAAAGTAATTTTTTTTTTAATTATTAAATTTATAAGTCATTTTTATATTCAAATTCATGATATTTAAAGTCGCTGACAATTTATTTATTTTTAATTAAACTAAACAAAATTTAAAAAATTAATATTTATCTTAAAAATTTAATAAAAAATTTATGAAATTTCACCATAAAATATTTTTTTAAAACAAGAAAAATTAAAAAATAAAAGTTAGCAAAATTTTTCTTATTGAAAAATTGACTGCAAAAAATTTTTTTTCCAAATAATATAATAATAATAATTTATTTGATAAAAATTAAAGTCAAAATTTTTGAGTTAATTTAAATAAGCAAAATTAATTTTTTTTTTCCAGATTTATAAATTTTTTAGAGCTAATTTTATTTGCATTTTACAATTTATTTCGAAAAAGCCCAAAAAAATTATTTTTCTACACCCAAATAATAATAATAATAATAATAATAATAATAATAATAATAATAATAATAAAATGATTTGTTACAGATAACAATGAAGTCAGCATTATTTTTACTATTCTTCGGGATCGTTGCTGTAACAGCACAACGGCGACTGGCGTTACCTGATCCAAGAAGCTGTGCAAATCGTAAGATTATCATTAAATCTAAAATAATAATAAATATCAAGCGTCTCAGTACACTTTCCACCAAAGTCATTAATAACAAATTCACTCTAAAAATTTTTCACAGAACTTAGAGGATAATTAATGATTGTACATAACTTACTATACAAGAATAATTCACGCTGTACCGACCAGTTAATAGTTTTCGTGACGATTATTTTCTCAAAACTTTCTATGTTATTAATCTAAGTACCCGCAGAGGATAATATTTAAGTAACATTGCTTTAAACCGGAGGTTAAATACCTCAAGGATCGTGTTAAGTAGTGAAAACAAAATAACTAATACTTAATAGTTGATACTTCAAGAGACTAGATGAATCATAGCTATAAATATAAAGATTATAAATTACTAAAACTTTCGATCTTTAATTTTAACTGCATTTGCAAGTCAATACTTTCTTCTATTAGATTGACAGTAATTAAATGCAAATTTCATAGACTTTTTTTTTGAGAATCTTTTCTTCTATTATATAACATATAATGGAAATTATTTTATACTCGCTGTTTAAGTCTAATTAAACTGTTATTGTCTATTGTCTATAATTTATTCTATAAATGTTATTTAAATATTTACAATAATTACAGGAGTACGTCATGCATCATACAGAGATGCTCGAGGTGTAGCTCATTCATATTTCTTCAGTTGGGAACACCAGCCGACGAGAAGTCTAGAAGTTGATTGGCTTGACTCACGTAATATTTGCCGTCGTCATTGTATGGACGCGGTATCATTAGAAACACCACAGGAAAATGAATTTATTAAACAGAGAATCGCTCGAGGTAATTTATAAATTCAATTGAATTTATTTTATTTCATTTTTTTCACGATTAACACGCTTAGCTGTTGACTGCGTACTTTCACTCGCTGGTGACAAACAAAATTACATGCTATTATTATTATTGTTTTTAAATTTAAATTAGAAAATAAATCCCCGAGGGAAAATTATATTAATTATAAAGATATCACTGTGCAGATCTTAATATGAAATTAATATCCGTGAAGTGACAATTTCTTTTTATAATAATTCTTTTTCCTGAGACTTGAGCTTGAGATAAAATTGCAATTATTTTAATCTTTTACTTTTGTTAGTTGTGAACTACTTAATTGTAATTTCTCTCGCTAATTTTATTGTCTTGGCAATAATAACATTTTTATTTTTTTTTTCTTACTGAGATTTAATCACTCATATCTTCTTTATATCATTTTTTTAGAACTCGGTCATTTATAAAAATTATTTTTAAAAATATTAATATTATAAATAAAATAATATAAATAACTTTCACTGTAATTAAAGAAAAATATTAATTTTTGCTTTTACTTTCTGTATTAAATAAAAATTAAGGTCACTTATATAAGTGAAGTAAAAGTATCAGTACTAAAAAAAGTTGAACCAATTAATTGCAATTTAACAAAATAATTACTCTTTTTTTTTTGTGGAAGAAAAGGCTGAAAATAATTACTAAAGTTTGGACTTTCAAAATGATAAAAAATTTTAGTATTTAAATAACAATCTTGGGAATTTGGGCAATAAATGAAGATATTAAATTATAAGAATAAGACTTGCCTGATGAAGCTGAAATAAATCAGCGAAAAATTGCAATTCTTATAATTTATTATCTTCATTTATTGTCCAAATTTTCAAGATTAAGTTATTTAAATATTTTAAATATGGACGAGAATTTAAATATTAAATATTTTTAATTATTTGGTTGAAAAAACAGGAAACATAAGATACATCTGGACGTCAGGACGCAAATGTAACTTCAATGGATGTGACAGACCAGATCTCCAGCCCCAGAATGTAAACGGATGGTTCTGGTCAGGCTCTGGAGCCAAAATTGGACCCACTACACAGCGTAATACTGGTGACTGGAGTAACACTGGTGGATATGGCCAAGCTCAGCCTGACAACCGTGAAGCTGCTCAGGTAATTTAATTTAATAAATTTTAAAAAATTAAATTAAATTAAACTAAAACAAAATTTAAATTAAATTAAATAAAGTTAGTAAAAAATTAAACTAAATTATTTTTTACCTAATTTTTAAGCTTGGAAACTTATCAAATAAAATAATAATAAACATGTTGTTTCGCTCTATTAAGTAATTTATTATTATGAAATCTTAAAATTTTTTTGATTAATATTTAATATAATTTCGCATAATTCTAAAATGAGTAAACAATTTAATTTCATAAATTTTAAAAAATAAAATTAGTAAAAAATTCAACTAAAATTAAATTTAATTAATTAATTAAAATTAGTAAAAAATTAAACTTAATTATTTTTTACCTAATTTTTAAGTTTAAAAACTTATCGAATGAAATAATAATAAAAATGTTGTTTATTATTGTAAAAACTTAAAATTTCTTTGATTAATATTTAATATAATTTCGCATAATACTGATGAAATGATTAAAAATTTAATTTGATAAATTTTAGAAACTAAAATTAGTCAAAAATTAAATTATTTTTTTACCTAATTTTTAAGCTTGAAAACTTATCAAATAAAATAATAATAAATATTTTGTCTATTAATCTAGGGTAACGACGAGTCCTGTCTCGCTATTCTGAACAACTTCTACAACGACGGTGTCAAGTGGCATGACGTAGCTTGTCATCATCTCAAACCGTTTGTATGCGAAGACAGCGATGAACTTCTCAACTTTGTAGCGTCTCGAAACCCCGGCATTCGTCTCTAAAATAAATAATTAAAAAAAATGAATAATTAAAATAAGGATAGATAAAAAAACAAACAAGATATCATAAATGAAAGAGATTAGTTTTTATACATATGACTATATGATTGTGAATTGTGCTTCATCTCATTTATTTTTTTAAACTTCAATCTATTTATATTGTACTAACATATCTTCTTATACTTAGTGATTAATTAATTAAGGTTAGCAAAAGTTAATTGCAATAAAACGACTACCTGGTACATGAATTTTTATCATTATGAAGATATGCGATTAAAAATTTTTATTACTTTCTACAATAGTGTATTCAATTCGTTTTAAATTCAATGCTTAATGCTTTATTAAATCACTGGGTATTAAATTACTCAACATGTTTTATTTACAGTTTCATAAGTTGTTTTCTTCTTATTCTATTCATGTTATTTTTATTATGTAGAGAAACAGATGAGAAGTCATTAAAAAATAGAGTATTGTTTTTAGCTTCATGGAGAATTTTTAGACTCCGGATTGAATAATGTGCTAATTGTGTAAGTCAATAATTATTTTAAATTGTAAAAATTAGAGATTTAGTTTTATTAATTAATGATTAAGTTTAATGTACTTATTTTTTTTTTAACAAATAAAATGTTTTATTGAAAATTTTCTTTTTTTTTCCCCAAATACATTATTATTATTATTATTAAATTAATAGTTAATAAAAATTATTCTAGTTTTTAGGATAAATTTTGAAAAAAAATTAATTACAAAAAAAAAATAAAAAATTACATTTTTTTATTTTTAAATTAGCGATACAAAAATTACAGAATTAATTTTTTTTTCCAATAATTACTTTATAAATTAACTAAGTTAATGAATTATCAATTATTTCTTTATAAACAAAAAGAAATTCAATAATATTTAGTACGAATAAATATATGGCACGTTAAATTAAATTTATCTTAAAATTAAAAAAATTGTCCATATTAAATAAAGTAAAATTCTAGAAATTATGCTTGTTATAAAAAAAAAAAACATTTTTAAAGAATTTAATATAAATGATAAATTTTTAATGAATAAAAAAAGAAATTTAAATGAGCTTGTGTATGAAATAGAGTTAACTTATTTATATTCTTATCAATAATTAATTAACAACGGAACTATCTGTTGAAAGTGAGACAAAATTGTTTATTGTTAAGTAGGAGTTTAGTTAAATTTAAATAATTCTATTGTTTTCTATATAAAATTGCATGTTAATCACGGAAACATTAATTAAACATAGATAATTTGAATAAAAGATCCCGAGTCGCGATAATTTATTCAAATAATGCAATTAGTATATGCAACAACTTTTGAGTAATAAATTATAAACTCGAGATTAATCTCAGGAAATTTTTATACTTTTCAACAATTAATTATTTTCAACAGTTTTTATTAATTAAGTTAGCCGGCATTTAAAAATTTTTACAATTTTTTTTATTCAAGAAAATTATTACAGAAAATTAAAAAAAAATTGACTTGTAGAAAATTTGAAAAACTGTAAGTGCAATTAAAAAAAAAAATATTCTTTAGTTTTAATTTAATAAATAGGCAAAATCAAAAAATCAAAATGTCGGCTAACTTTATTGTTATAAAATTTACTATAAATCGACTCTAATTTTTAAATAATATCAAACTTTAATGGCTTTTATTGCATTGAATTAAATTCCAATAAGAAGTAAAAAAAAATTAAATTATATCAATAGAAAAATTGTATTAAAAAAAAATAATTAATCTATTTTTATAATTAATATCAATAAAAAATTATTCCTCATTAATTATGAATATTAGGGTATGTAACTTCCTTAATGGACTTTTTAAAATTGGAATTTTTAGTTCCGCTTTCAACAGGAGTTGTGATTGGGCATTTGCTGACATATTTTGCGCGTTAAGGATTTATTTGATTTTCATAGAATTTTTTAACAGGAGTTTTGTTCGGCGAAATTTTGAAATTTTGAAATTCCTGCAAAAATGCCTAAACAAAACTCGTGTAAAAAAATTCTATGAAAATCAAATAAATCCTTAACGCTAAAAATATGTCAGGAAATGCCCAAACACAACTCCTGTTAAAAGCAGAACTCAAAATTCAAATTTTAAGAGGTCTCTCAAGGAAGTTACATTTTTGAATATAAAAAACAAATCCCGTTTAATTAATTAACAAAATTTCTAGCTCTAACAACAAGCAGCGGCTTATTCAAGAGCACACAATTATCAAACTCAGCTTCGACGTCTGCTGCGCGCTGCTGAGACGTAAAATAAATCCGGCAGTATCTCATGCTACTCGGTTCATAAGTCAGGATGTTTGTAGCAGCAATGGGATGATACTTGTCCAACATTTGTAGAATCCCATGAACATTGACTCCCTCGGGGATGTTGGCCACCAGAACTTCCACAGCGGTTTTCTCTATCGGAACTCCTACTCCTACTCCTCTTCCTCCTCCTTCCATGGAAGAAGTCCTTGCCATTGACAATTTCGCCGTCTTGGCAACTAACTCCGGAATCTGGACCTCTGACTTAGTCGAAATGGTCGACCGCTGATCACTTGTGTCATTGTCTTCATGACGATGCTCCACCAGTGGTTCTACGATTGAAACCGGAGGGTCAGACGACTGAACTGTGTTGTTTATACTCTTATCAGCGTAACTTGATACTTCTTCCAGCTCTGTGGTCTCTGTTGTTTTTATTTCGATGTTTACTTCACTCGATATCGGTACAGAAAAATCATCACTTGTTGATTCAACAATTTTATCGTCACAAGCGTTAAAACAATCAGTTTTTTTGTCATTATTATTATAAGAGTTATTACTTCTATTACCATCAGAATAATTTTTCCTGCCATTTTCATTGGAATAATTATTTTCACCACTATTTCCATTGGAAAAATTATTATCATCATTATTAACGCTTCGATTGTTAAAATCATTGGAATGCTTCGAACGATTATCTTTAGTTGGACGCAGTTTCAAGTCAGAGCGACCTTTGATTCCCGCTGCAGCTTTCAGAGCATCCTCTTCAGTCTCAAAATTAACAAAGCAAAGACCAGTCTCGCTTCCGGTTTGTTTTACACGCTTAATTTTACCGTAGACTGAAAATATTTCGTGCACTTGATCCTCACTAATGGCGTTGAAGTTCTTAAAATTAACAGAAAAAGCGTTGAACCGCGTGGCCATTACAAAGTCTTGGGGTTCCATTGTCTCGTCGTTATTGGCGCTATTGTTATCACTAGGGTTATTATCAGTAGAGTTAGGTGTTGGTATTGTCTTACTTGGTTGCTCGGTGAATGTTTTTGTCTTCTTTGATGAGTTTTTGTTGTAATTATTGTAGTTGGTGTAATTGTTGTACCTGCTGTAATTTTGGCCACGGTTGAAAGATGAGTTTAATGATTGAGGTGTTGATCCAAATTGTACGTTGGATAATGAAAATTGCTGCTTTTGCTGGTACTGTGTCAAAAGGCCCAGGTAGACTAATTGGAACTGAAGCTGCTCTTGCCACGAGATGTTACTTTGTGTTTGAGGCGTCTGGGGCACAACAGCACAATGGAAGCTTTGGAATTGAAAATTGTAATTGCTATTACCGCCGATAGGCTGTTGCCACCGTGCCCAGTTTACGTGCATTGTTTTTTTTTATTTCTTTTAAAAACTTAGTTTAAAAACAATTTTTTTGTGGTAAAAAAACAATTTTTTGTTTGATTAAAAGCTTGATAAGAGTTAATTAAAGATTGATAAAACTTTAAAATGCTTCCGGTGTCGAATGGCGAGTGAATGAAGATGGCGTTGTGGTGGAGGAGAATTTAATTGGTGAGGAAATAACTGTTTAAGTTTACTTTTTCGAATTATTCATTATTTTTAAGGTAAATATAATTTTTTGTTAATTTTTTTTTTTAGATTGTTAATAGGATGGATTATTTCTTTTGTAAGTATTTAAAAGTAGTAGATAAAATTATAGTAATAGTTTTTAATAAGAGATGGAGTTACTGTGAATTTTTTAAATAAATAATTTGAATTTTTTCATTTATGATAGAAAATTTAGTATTTAAAAATTTGTTAGTTTCTGTTAACAGATTAAATAATAAAAATTTTTGGATTTTATTTAACAAATAAATTATATTTATAATTGTTAGAAAAGTATTCAAAAAAATTGCATTTGTGGTTTTTTATAATTTTTAAAAGAAAAATTTATTTTCTAAATTTTTTTTTGTCAGTTCATTTGATTGTTATTAATTTTTTTATTTCGTTTTTAATAATTAATTTTTTTTATTCAAGTTAAAAATAATTATTATAATTTAAATTCATTGTAAAGAAATATTTATGCAAATTACCATTTGAAATTGAAGGTAAGGAAGTTTCTTCGGAACTTTATTTTTTCAACTCAAGATGTCATCACAAACCAGCTAGTTTTTTTTACAACTTTATTTGAATGTTCCCTGATAGCCACCTTACCTATAAATTACTGACAATCTACGTCCGCAATTTGAAGCAAACTTGACGGAAAGAGTTGGCAAAGCGAGCGATTACCTATTAGTTACCTATAACTTACTCTGCAAATATACGTCAAAACTTGCTGTACAAGTATTTCCGTCAAATTGTAGTAAAGTTGAAAGGAAATTTAACTACAAGTTTGATTGTTAACTTGTATTCAAGTTGCGGCCGTAGATTTCCATCAATTTGCTTACAACTATTGTTGAGTGAAGAATTACCGCCAACTTGATGTATAAATTAACCGTAACTGCTGGAAGTCAACACTTACTGAGAAAGCGCTGGCTATCAGGGATTAATCAAAATTTCTTCAATAGATTCTGAAAAAAAAAAAAATATTTAAAAATATTTATTCATGAAATCTAACTTATTGATCAAGAATTAAAAAAAAATTTTTAATTTCCCGCTAAAATCATATTAATGGCCGTCGCGCATGCGCATTATAAACTGTCAAGTGAGTCAACATAATTCCTCATACAAAAAAATCCTGCTGATTTAAAAACATAAGAAACTTATATTAAACTTAATTACATTAATTATTACAATTAATTGTGAAATGATAATTATGAAATAAAAAAAGAGCGCAATTTAAAATATTTAAAAAAATACAAATTAATTTAGTGCAAAATTATCTATAAAAAAAGTAAGAATTCTTAAAAAAAAAAAAAATGAAATTTTTTACAAATAAATTTTTCAAAATTCCGGATAAAAATTCTTATGGAATTTAAAAAACTAAAAAAATAAAACTCCGAAAGTATTGGCGGGTAGAGGAGAAATTTGCGTTTCAATCCACGAACACGAGACCAAATCTCTCGAGCGGGGATGACTAACGAGCGTCAGCGATTGGCTGGCGCGACTATGGCCGCCGGAGTCGCGCGCATCAACAAAACTGTTCGGTTCTTGCTCCCACAAGCATAAAAGTGTCTAGCTATCTCTGTCTTGATCAAGATCTCCATCTCGGTTTGCAAGCAGTGTAGTAAGGCTTCTATCAGACTAGACTCGGCCTGACTGCCCAGACTTGTAACCCGTAGGTTTTAGTTTTAGTAAATCAGTGATGCACGCACACGCGTGTCGTACAGGTCGTCTGTAAATTAAGGAAAAACTTTTTTAGTTATATTATTCTATATTCTTTGTACTTGTACATACAAATCCGATACCCCGGTCAGGAGAATATAATAGATCATATAATATTGAGAGGAGTCAACACAGAAAAATAAAAAGAGGAACAAGTAAACCAACTGACTAGTGTTGCGGCTAGCGTGGTACGTACATACCCGGAGCAGACGTTGTGATAAAGAAACAGAAACAACCGGAGCGTTGCCTTGTATGGTGGAATTATTCCAGTCAGTGATGTTTCTTTAGTTAACTAACGTTGTTCCCTTTCATATTTTAATAAAAAAAATAATAATAATAATTATTATTATTATTAAAAATACTTTTATTTTTTTTTCTGTGTAAAATAGTTGACATATATATATTTAAATAAAAAAATTATATACAAATTTATTTATAAAGTGTAACTGGAAGGGGAACACGTCGTAAAGAAGCGACCTTGAAATCGCGTATACGTAAAACTCGACAATCCGTCAAAACTAGACGATACACCATTTTATATGACGCGTGTGTATACGATAAAACAGTAATAATAATAGTAAAATAATAATTGAAGATAATAATAAAATATATTTACTAATAATAAATTTAATGATTGAGAAGAAGGCTAGAAAAATTACACAGTGAGTGATAAAAAAAAAAGGTATATGTTTTTGGTGACGTTATAACCTCAAATCTGTGGTCTGTGTTGTGGGGTTGAGGTTTGTTATTGAATTGACTGATAAGTTTTTCGGTCTGTTGATTGATCGAATAATTGGAGTTGATCGTTGAGTTTTGGTTTAGTTGATTTTAGTTTTTATTATATTTTGAGAGACCTGTTGAGAGTTGTGCGAGTTGGTGGAGTAAAATGTTACAGCACGGGGGATCTAGTGTTGGATTGATTGGAGGAAATGGGCAAGGGGCACAAAACACTGGCGGGTATGGCAGCATGGGCCAGGTTGACGGCTCCGGGGGCCAGGGCCCCGAACAGGCTGTTGAAGCTAGGAAGCAAGATATTGGAGAAATTTTACAACAGATTATGAATATTACTGACCAGAGTTTGGATGAAGCACAGGCTAGGTATGTTTTTTTATTTTTATTTTATTTTAAGTAAATTATTTATTATTATCATTATTAATTATAATAATGTCATAAAAAAGAGCTTAATGATTTAGTTTAATATAATTTTTAAATGTCAATTGAAAGTTAAATGTTTATTGGAGTAAATAATTCTGGATTTATTTTTTTACTCCAATTTTAAATCGTAATATTAATTTATGAAAATAAAATTAGTCATCTACAAATTTTTATAATTTTTTTTATTAAAAAAATTGTTACAAAAAAATTTTTTTTAAATCTTTTCATTTATTATTATTTATTGTTATTAATAATAATAATAATAATAATAATAATAATAATAATGTCATCAAAAAGGGCTTAATGATTTATTTTAATATAATTTTTAAATGTTTATTGGAGTAAATAACTCTGGATTTATTTTTTTACTCTAATTTTAAATCGTAATATTAATTTAAGAAAATAAAATTAGCCATCTACAAATTTTTATAATTTTTTTTATTAAAAAAATTGTTACAAAAAATTTTTTAAAAAATCTTTTCATTTGTAAGAAACTTCAAAAACTATAAATGCAATTTTTTAAAAATATTTTTTAATTCTAATTTAATAAATTAAACAAAATAAAAAAATTAACAATGTCGGCTAGATTTATTAATATTATTAATTTGTAAATAATAGTCAGTTTATTTTTAAATATTTATTTTTATCTAATAGTTTTTTTTTTAATGCAATTTTTTGATATATTTTAATAATACTCCAAAATTTATTGTACTTATTTGAATATTATCTATGAATATACAATTTTCCATCCGGCTTAACGCCTTAGCATTAAAACTAAATAAATAAATAAAATAAAAAAACAATAGAAATAAAATTAAACTAAAATTTAGAGCACTTAATAATGAGATGAAAAAATTTTTTCACAAAATTCTTGGTTTGATAATAAATATCTTCAAGATAAGAAAAGAATTTAATAAATAACATCACTAGTAATTGGTATTTGAAATAAAATTAACGAATATAATAATGATAATTATGATAAATTAAAGTTAATTATTTGCAGCGTTGTTTTTAAAATATTGACTAAATATTTAAAGATTTAAAGCGTTATCTCATATATTTATTTTCATTATTAAATTTTCATTAATTAACAATTCATTACCATGCATAAATTCTCATTAAAAATAAATAAATAAATAATAACTAATTACTGCAAAAACTCACTGGTTATTTATTATCATTAGACTATGAATATGTAATTGTTATTAATTTAAAATGAGAGACAATTAATTAAAAAGATATTTGATAAAAAATTAAGATAGATTAATTCCATTAGTCTACTGTTACTAGCGATAAAACAAAAAAACGTGGGCATAAAAGAAAAATAAAAATAAAAAAAAGAGTATGTATTTGCCGAGTGTAGTATAATTATCTCGTTAAACGATGCTTATCGTTATTGGAATACTATTAGAGATATAGAATTACTACGGAATAATGCAATTAAAGAATCAAAGTGTAATTTCACAATTAAAGTTATTTAACTAATTAAATATTTATAACACTTTAATGTTTCATTTCATCTATTGCTTAATAAGTATCATCAGTACTATTTACACTTTTTTTTACTATTTTTATTATCGAAGCAAGTTTTTTTAATTAAAGCGTTGGGGCTCGAATTAATTTGATATAAAATTTGAATTGTTTTATTCTAACTTTTTTGGTATCGAAAATAATAATATTTTGTTTTTATTCCAGAAAACATACGCTGAACTGCCATAGAATGAAGCCGGCATTATTTTCGGTGCTCTGCGAGATAAAGGAAAAAACAGGTGAGTTTATTTAATGATTAAAAAATAATTTTCTTCTATAAATATGTAATGTATAACATACAATCCATTATCAATTTTTTTCAAATTTATTATCAATGATACCTCACGTGTGATCAAGTGTTTACTGTCAAACAACTTGTAAAAACATTCTAAATCGATTATTTCTTATCTTATCCGACGTACTACGTTCTAGACCCATTAAAAATATAATGATTTATTAATCATCAATCTATTCAATTCTAGACATAATTAATGGGTTCCGTTATCTTTAATTTACAATTTATTACTCGCGATACATTATGTCATTTTTTAAATCAGCCATTTTTATACACTGCGCATCATATTTTTCCATAAAAAAATACTAGCTCAGCTTTGTCAATTTAAAATTATTAAAAAAAAAATTCATTTTTAAAAAATAGAATTAAAAATCGAAAATTGCTTACAATAATTTTTTATAAATTTTCAAAGAAAATTAATATAAATTTTTTTTTTATAAAAAAAATTGAATCTTAAACTGTGTAGATTTTTTGTGTATTTTAAAACACTAAAATATGTTAACGCAAAGCTTAAGATATATTGTCATTTTTTAAATCAGCCATTTTTATACACTTTGCGCATCATATTTTGCCATAAAAAAATACTAACTCAGCTTTGTCAATTTAAAATTATTAAAAAAAAAAATTCATTTCCAAAAAATAGAATTAAAAATCGAAAATTGCTTACAATAATTTTTTATAAATTTTCAAATAAAATTATTATAAATTTGTTTTTTAAAAAGAAAAATTAAATATTAAACTGGGTATATTTTTTGTGTATTTTATAACACTAAAATATGTTAACGCAAAGCTTAATACACTTATAGAAAATTCCATTTCTGTGGGGTGTAATTTAAGTATCATTTAAAAGTAATAAACATTATTTTTATGCCGTGTTTGAATTACTTTACGCCGAGATCAAGAGACCACGAAAGTGCAATTATTTTCCCCTTGGCTAGTCGGAAACTGTTGTCTTTAAATTTTCGGGGTTGGAATAGAAATAAAGAGAGCAGAAATACATAAATATAAATATCTTTGTCTGTTGCGTTGGAGAACTAGAATAATGTACAATGTAAAATGTAGAATACTATCTCTCAGCACTACACCCTTGGACCCTAGCAAGGAAATTTCGTGGGGTGCTTAACCAGGGACCGTAGAATAAAACGAGAAGTAAACCGTCAGCATCAGAATCATCACAGTAGAGATTCATCTAAATCTAAACCTTACCATTACAAAACTGGCTTTAAATTCTGTTCTTTCTCTGCATATGTATCTCTTTTTTTCATCTCTATCTTCCTTCTTGCTGCTAGTATGGTCTTCTTTCTTTTTCTTCTGATACATACACATATATCTAGTCGCTAGATGCATCCCGGTTGATTCTCTTTCTTTCTACTCTTTCTATACCCAGCTCGGTTTCTTCACCCTCACAATCTCCATGCGTCCTGTTGCCGTTGTGCGTTCACGCATATATGAGTAAGTATATATTTCTTCGAACAATCCAAGGGGGAACGACCGCGTCAGCTATTGCTGGTCTCGTGTGTGTTTAGTTGTGTGCTCTGTGCTGGCGAAAGACCCTGGGTACGGTATCATATAGGATTCGAACGAGAACGAGAAAGAAACTGAGACTCGAACGGGTTTTGATTCGACTCGCGTTCGCTCGGAAAAATAAAATAAAATAAACTCGATAAAAATGGATGTTTATATTTATAAATGTTCTCATATATATTTCAGATTATGCCGAGCTATGCATTTGTAAAAATATCTTCTTTTTTTTTTTCTTATGAAAAAAATAAATTTTTTTGTAACAATCTTATTCTAAAATTTTTAAATGTTAATATTTGTAATTGAAAAAATTTAATTTTTTTTTATTAAAAATAAAGTAAAAAATTTTTATTACTCTATTTTAGATTATGAAATTTTTTTGTAACAATCTTATTCTGCAATTTTTAATTTTATTATTTGTTATTGAAAAAATTTAATTTTTTTTTATTAATAGTTAATTTTTTTATTAAAAAAAAAGTAAAAAATTTTTATTACTCCATTTTAGATGATAAAATTTTTTTAATTTATTGAGTAAATTTTTTTTTTGAGAAATTAATAGGATTATTTGAAGAAGAAAAAAAAATCAAATAATTTATTTAAAAAAAAAATATAAATATTGATAATGATAAATACAAACATTAAAATTAAATTATTATCCTTGAATAAATTAAACGATTGGTGGTTAATTTTGTGGACACCCTGTATAAAATTTAAGTGAGAGGGCAGAGTCTGTAGCTGTAAAGCAGGATAATGAGGGGAATAGAATAGAGGGAGAGCTAAAAAACAAAAATAAAAAATTGTGGGGGTTGAAGAGAGACGAGTATCGACGTAAAGAATCTAAAAGTGACAGTCTGAGTGAAGAAAGAGATACATATAAGTATGTTGAAGTTGAATATATTTAAGGATTTGGATGCTGGGTACTATACACCATTACTTACTTAGTATGAGTTGTAAAAAAAGACGGAAGATCAGCTGCGATTTTACTTGTATTTGTATTGGTAAGAGAAGAGCTGTTTAAGTACGAGCAAGAGAAAGAAAGTTTATGGGCAATGGCTGACGAGGCAGTGAAAAAGTACTAAAACCGAGAAGAGCAGATAAACGCTATGTTAAGCAGACTATTTTACCATCAATTTAATATAATCAGCACTTGACTCATGATGCGCGGTATAATATATAGATCAAATACCCTTTTCGACAGATCTCTTCGCACCTCATTTATTTATCAATGTCTTTTTTCATTTTTACTTTTGGATTGATATTTATATTTACTTTTTTTTTTTTTTTTAATAATTTCAATATTTTATTTATTTTTTTTTTAATTTATGAAAAATTTTAGATAGAATTATTTTACATAGTAAAAATTATTATTTATATTTTTGGTGGAATAATTTAATTCAAGGGAAAAAAATATATCCCTCAAAATATCAAAAATAATAATGAATATTCAAACTTCTAAAGAATTTTCCTTCTAGGGAAAAAAAAATCTTCAAAATCTATTTCTATTACAATGATTATCCCTAACATGGAAATTAAATTTCTTAGAATAACATAAGATGTAAGAAAGTTGAATTTTTGGGTTCAGAGGAGTAGGTTTAAGTATTTTATACCTAAGAACTATGACTGCCCGCCTCAAAGTTTATTTTCTGTCTCTACTTAGTACTAAGCTTTACATTTTTCCACCCGAAGAAATTCTAAGTACGGTTTAGGCTTTGTGTTTATGCTAGTGTAACCTTGACTGACTAAATGTTTTCTTTTATAGCACCCTTTCAGTAGTTAACTTAATAATCCTCGTAAATGTGGGTTTAGATAGAAATTTTCTGTTTTATTGCACGGTAAACACTTTTGTAGAGAAAATTTCCAATATTTAAAAATAATGTTAAACTTTGGTAAGATTTATTGCGTGGCAATAACAATAATTTAAATAAGGCGGAGAGTAACAAATGTACCCGTCACGTACAAACGTTTACTTATTTTATTTTTATTAATATTGATAACTTTTTAAGTTTTTAACAAAATAATAATAATATCTTTATTTTATTTTTAAATTATTATTATTTTTATATGTTACGAACAATCGCGAAGGTTGACTCGAGGATCGAGTACAATATTTGTGTAGTAATGTTAAGTGCATGAGTGATAACGGGTTTAGGAGTTCTCTAATCTGCTTTGGCACGTGCCCAGTAGTAAATTCTATCCCATTTAACTCAAAACTTTATTTTAAAATTTACCTCTAATTGTCTGTTTAATTGTGTTTAGTATTTTACACATTATCTGTAAATTATAAATTGTAACAAAAATTTTTCATGTTTTTTTTAATAAATTAATTCTTGATATAAATATTTTTTGTCTAGACGATTTGTCGAATATAAAACTAACATCTGGCGTAAGTTTAAACCCTTTACACTCAAAACTTAAATTCGTAAGAAATATTCTTGCTTTTTTTCTAATAACAAACGATTAGTCGTTTTGATCTGATCCAACATCTGTTAACTGAAAGCTTAAGCTTCAAAAAAACTTTTCCCGTAAAATCTTTTTTTAAAGCGACTTCGTGTGTAGCACGTGACTCTAATGAGGATTCGTTATTTATTCTCTGTTTTATTTAAAAAAATAACATTTTTTACCCTGAAAAAATAGGGCTGAATTTAATAACAATTTAGGTGAATATAAAAAATGAAATTTATCGAAATTGGTTGTACTAGTTTATTATTTGGTTATAAAATTATAATTTTTTTTTAAATTGAGCTTATAGAAATTTTATAAGTTTAGAAAATTTACGGCTAAATTATTTAAGAAAAAAAGCGTCAGGTGTCTGTTACTTTCCGTATTCTTCTTACATTTTAATCGCGATCGTAAATTTTATAGCAGTTACTCGAAACCTCGTTACATAGAGTGCATTGTAGCTACGCCATTTTGTTATCAGCAGCAAAATGGCGTTAAAAAAAAAAAATAAAGATACAATGTTTAGATTTCGATGAAAATTAAAATTTAGAAATAATTTCTTTTAAATAGTTGCAGTAAATATAATCAGTCTTATTTTCTTATAAAATAAACATTATTTTATCACAATATTGTGTAGAATATTCATAAATGTCAGCTAGTACTTTTAAAAAAATGTAATTGAAAAAAAAAGTTTAAATAAAAGTAAGAATCAAAAAAAAATATAAAAAGTTTGAGAATAAATGGAATCGACACGTCGACGGTTGATTTGAATGCGAAAAGTAAAGTGAATTCTTTGATTTCAAACTAAAAACTATGGAACGGAATCTGGTGCTAGCCAAAAAGACGAAGAAAGTTTGAAAACTTGAGTACAGTTGCAATGTATTATAATAATAATAATAATAAGAAGAAGAAGAAAAAGGGCAAAGTATCGGCAGACGCTTTGGAGACGTAGTGAGAATAGTCGTTGCGCTTCGTAGACCAGAACTCAAACTGGCTTAGCTCTTATTTTTCTCGATGCACTATTTATTCGCGATTGGTGGTCCTGTGAGATTAGAAGATACGAAGAAAAGTTAACAAAACGCGATAGGGTGCTTTGGATCGAGAGGGATGCAAGTTTTTCAATGAAAAGTGTCTAGTAGACGAAAAGATGGGCACCAATTCCGGCTTTGAATTGTATACGTTTGGATGGATATTTATTTATATGTGATGCTGAATGGAGAGAAATATATGTACAGCTACAGAGCTACAGATGTATTCTGGCAAAACCACGACGCCAGGATTCCGGTGACTTTTGTATGAAAGTTGGGACGAGAAATAACGAGGCAGCATATGGAATAGAAACTCAACGCAAAAACAGGAAGACTCGAATTCGCTTGAAATTTTCTGTAGAAATTTTTTTTTTAATTTAATAGTTTATATTTTTTGTTATATTACATCTCTGATTATAAATCATAATTATCCGTGGTTGAGCAAATTAATATCAAGATTACCGCGAAAATTTAATGACCTTCTCCGAGATCACTTGTCAAATTTAAAAGTCTAACAAAAGCCTGAAATATTTAACAAAAATAAATTTAATTGAGTTGGGTTGAGTTCAAGCCGTAAGTTTCTTAAGTTATTGCCGATCAGGAAATGTATTTGGTACTGGTATTGGTAAATTAAACTCAAGGCGTGTATATACACAAGCAAAGGCGCACATATTGTTGAGGTTTAGTTAGTTAGCTCTTTTTATCCTTGTGGTTATAGTCGTTGGCGGTAAAAGTAAAAGATTTAAACCAAAGTGTATATACAGATATATATTTGTATATATAAATATATACATGTATTTGAAAGATGAGGGAGTAAGTAAGAGAGATGAAGATTGTGGTAAAATATATATACAAGGATTGGAAACCAAGAGACGGCTGGTTCACCTTGACTGCTTGGCAGCTCCTGCGCTCTTACTCTGCATGTTTAATACCATCAAATGTTTAAGAATATATATATGTAGGTTTTCATGGTAATAAGAAGATGTAAGGTAGATGTAAAAGAAGAGATGGTAAAGATTGTATTTGTAACTAAGCTCTGATGGCTCGAAGGACCACATTCTTGGTTTACGTTTAATCGAGGCGACAAGATAGCTTTTTTCATTTTTTTTTATGTTAACTTACACCTTTAAAGGAGTATTCGTTGACCTTTATTATTATTATTATTATTATTATTATTATTATTATTATTATTATTATTATTATTATTATTATTGTTATTATGAAAATTTTTTGGAAAGAAAATAAGAATAAATAAATTAGTTTGTAAATTTAAAGTTATGGCTGAAGCAAAAAATTTGTTAAAACTGATGAAAGTTTCAAAGAAGATTAAAGAAAACAACAGAAGCTATTAATTATAAGTGGATAATGTAAATAACAAGGAATTGAAAATTTATATACTTGAAGGGATAAAAGGTCGTTTGAGAAGATTGTAAGATATTTCACAAAGATATTCGCGTTGTGGATTCATGGACAAGCATTTGCCGGACGATAAAGCCAGTGTCCAATGCGACGAGCTGAGTCGCAAGATAAACAAAAAGAAGAGCTAAAGAAAGAGAGTAAGAATAAGAATAAGAAGAATGAAAAGTTTATCTGAAGCATCGATTCCACGGTATCGCAGCTCTTTCGATCTACCGACAGAAAATGCGAGTCAACGCTCCTCTGGAAAACAATTTACTTCATCTTTTGTTCCTGTTTTTGTGTTTTACTCCAGAGGTTCATTTTTTACCCAAAAGTTGGGAAAATAACTAAAAAAATATAAAAATTAGAACAATGTGATAAAATAAGCCAATTAAAGCTAAAATTTGTAATTAAAATAAAATAAATATTAGAATTATAGAATTTATTATTTCACAGCCTCCATTTATAAAAATCTCAACAAAAGTCTAATAATCTCGTCATCTTATTCAGCGAGTGATTCAAGCGACAATTGATATGACGGTAGAGAGAGACGACTATTGTTAGATCTCCATATACATGTATTTGTACATATATATACGTAATATGTGGTCCTTATGTTTAGATAGACACGCGATCATGTTATATACACTTGAGTCTCGTTAACATTGTCGTACTTATGTCCCTAATTATTGTACGTTGTCCACAACCGGACGTCGTTGTTACGGCCATCGAGTCTCTCAGGATTTCCTTTACGTCTAGTCTCTCTTATTCACTTTTGACTTTCGTATTTGAATGTGTACTTATAATATCATATATACATGAATTTATCTTTGCTTGCTTGAGAATTGGATTGTTTTACGTTGATATGTACACAAACTTATCAAACGTGCCTCAGCTTATCGTCATGTTAATCAGCGGTATTCAGTCTTCACAAAAGCCTCCATTGTTTCTATTCGTTAGTCGAATTTTTTGTTGAATTGAATCAATTAATTGCTGATTGTCCTATTTTTTAGATAACTTAACATTGGTTTAGATAAATTATGTGTATTTTTATGTATTAATACACTTTTTATTGTTATTTTATTACATAAAAGTGATATAAGAATTAAATAGACAGATGTGTGTTTATAGAAAACGATTTAACAAACCGTACATTATGTCGCGATAAAGTCTCACGAGCCCGTAAAATTTTGAGAGGTGCTACACTGGATATGTTCTTTTGTGTGTATAATATATGTGTGTGTATTCGTATGCTATATCATAAAAATACAGTAAAATAAGCTCGTAAACTCGGGGACTATGTTCATAACCGGCTGTTATGTAGTGAGTTTTGTACTTTGTCTTTTTGGTTTCGCCATTTTTTAAAGACACTTAAGTGGGATTCTCTAAATTCGAGTTTTATTTATTAATAGTGCTCTTTATATCCTTTTATGGACTAAATGCTCTGTTAATTGCTGTAATTCCTTGAGAATTACCTTTAATGATGCTTGACTTTATGCTATTAACTTAAACAGTCGGATTTATTATTAATTATCTATTTATTGCTATTAAGTTGAACATTATTTTACCGATCAAATTATTATATTAATAGTAAAAATTAATTTGATCCAAAAGAAAAAAATCTTAGAACAAAAGAATCATTTTTAAGAGTTTGATTATCTTGGATAATAAACAAATAAATAGAATTTTGCTTTATTAAATTAATGACTTTTGTTAAATTGCACTGTACTTTTTTAACTATTGACGTTTTTAACGATATAAGCTCATCCCGATGTTACCCTCATCAAGAGCTTTTATTTGAGTACCCACATGCATTTTTCATATATATATATATAGATATATATATAGCATATATAGCATATATATATATATATATATATATATATATATATATATATATATATATATATATATATATATATATATATATAAATATATGAAAAATTGATGTGGGTACTCAAATGAAAGGTCTCGATGAGTATAACGACGGGATGAGCTTATATTTTTAAAAATGTCAATAGTTGACGAGATACAAAGTCATTTCTTAATTTTGTATCTAGAAATAGAGAATTATCGAATGCACCCTTAATATCATAATAAATTGACTATCGATGAGAATGATATGAAACCTTGAAAAGGCACAAATTCAAGTCAAGACCTTTGCAATGACACTAAATTTCACTAAAACATCCATTTTGTCATATAAATACACTGGCCACAAAATTTTGCTTATTCTCTTAATAATATAGATGATCGGAAACAAATTACTTAATTTAATTTTATTAGTATTTTACTCGGATTCATTCTTAATTTAAAATAATCGAGTTAGTTTGTAAGGTTACCGCTAGGTGGCGAAAAACAGAAAAATCCTCCCGCTAGCGGAAAGGTTTTACCGAAGTATATATAAACGAAATATGAAACAAAAATTATTGAAGTTTATCTAATGAAATTTTTAAGTTAGAATTCATGTTGATGGTCATTAAAGTTAATTGAGCCATTGACTACCAATAATTGACGACCCTTAAAATGAAATATTGATGATTAGATTACAAAGTCAAGGGCCGGTAATTGAATAGTGTTATGCAGTGTAATTTCATCAGATCTATCTATACAAAATATTTAATACACTAGACTATAGAATAGCATAGAAGCTGTCTGATCTTTTAAGCGTATGGTAATTCTATGGAGATTGCATAGGGCGTTGAGGAGCTCGTTTTGCGCGTTATTAGATTCTTAGAGGGTACATACGTCAGCGCAATAAATAAAGTAGACAAATATTATTTTGATTTTTGATCTCAAGTCAGCTGGAATTATTCAATTTTTTTTTTGTACATTAATTAAATTATAAAGAGGAATTCTTTGGCCTCAACGCTAATGAGATTGTCATTTAGAGAGATGAGTTATTGACCTGAGGGGATTGAGAAGAGAAATGACAAGATGGCGGTGGGAAATCAACTTAACTGACAAGTGAATAGTATGCATCCCTCTAGAGTCAAGTCTAAATGAATATTTTCCATGTCATTTTGATCCACCTCCTTATTTTTAGTTTTATAATATTTAATTATGCGGCTTTTAGTTTGAATTTAAGCTTAATTAATCTGTTGATGTTTTAATATTATTATAATAATTGGTACGAATGAGTTGAACTTTATAATTTGTAATTTGATGAAAAAGTTTGAATTTAATCAAGGGATTACGCAGCTAAGAATTTATTTAGATATAACAAGAGTATATTTATAATTTGTATAATGAGAAATAAGAAATAAGAAAATGTTAAGGAAGAAATAAAATAAAGTTGAGAGTTTGAGTAAAAAGTTTAAAGAAATGAACAAGAAAAAGTAATATTATGATGAAAGAAAATAATAAGAAGTAAGAAGTAATAATAAAATGGAGGCTGAATACTATAGAGCTGTAGGGAGTTATGAATAATATGCACAAGTTCTAATTGCGCGAGACAAAAGTTTGGCACGATGGCGGAGTTCTCAGCTACGATCTTACAAACTTTATAACTTTTGAAAACTCGTTTCCTTGATTTTTAGACCACCGAGAGAGCAAACTACTGAAATATACATTTTGTATTTTATTTCTATTATTAACTTTTCTGTTTATAAATATAAATATCTTCTTTATTTTTAAAATCTCGTGGAGTGTGCTTTAAAAAATTAGTTGTTTAAATTACTTTCTTGGCTTTTTTTTGTAGCATAATATTTTTTAAACCGACTTTAATTTTAAAATTGTATAATTAAAACATTTTTTTTTTTTTTTTTTTTTCAAAATTTAAATTATTTCAGTGTTTTCATTATTTTACTAATTTTTTAAGTCATTTTAACATGAAAATAAATTAACGATTCATTAATAAAATTTCATCTATGGAATTAAGCAGAAAAATTTTTAATTCACACGGAAAAAAAAAAAAATCGAAAAAATCGAAAAAACTAAAAAAAAATGCAGTTTAAAGTAACATTTTTCTAAATTCAAACTTTGAATGTTAATTTTCAGAGCTTTAAATGTAATATTTACATTTTACAATGTAATTCTTACAAAATCTGTAATAATAACAATTTAAAACTGTAATTTTTCCAGTTTCTATACGGAACGTTACATTATATAATGTAATTTTTTTTTTTCCGTGCAGGAAATTTTTTTTTGATTTGAGTAAGTTTAACTTGATTCAAAAATTTTTACTTTCGATTCAAAATAATTTTTTTTGTACAAGAGTTTTAAATCATGTTAATTTTTTAAATAAAAGATGGAATTAAATAATTATTTTGGTTAGTTACACCGATTGACATTTAAAAATAATAAAGACGGAAGCAATGAATATTAACCTAATGGTAATGTAGAATATTTGAAGTACTGATTAAAGAGATTACTTGGAGTGTGATGGGCAGTTATAAACCATAAAACAAAATAGTAGTTTGAGAGTAATGGTTCAGGGTAAAGAGCAAAGATAGTCAGCGAATGGGCCGAAGATATCGCGAGAACAGAAAGGAGAAACAGGACGTAAAAATGAGAGAGAAAGAGAGGAACGTTCAGTTCAACCCCCGTGCTCAGGAGTCGCTGTAACGTTGCTCGTAAAAACACCGTAAACTCGACAGCAACAGGTCCCGTGTGTGTCTCGCTGGCTCTTGGACTATCCTAGTGCACTTGGAATATTATATTCCAACGTTTCCATGTCCTTGCGATACCTAATAATAACGCATCCTCAAAATACTATTGCTCTGAATTTAATTTCATCTCTGATGAGTTAAATTATGCGTTTTCACGATCAAGAAAAAAATAAATAAATAATTCCAAACTTGTACGGGCAATATAAATTTTATTTATGAATATTTACATTTATTTTTTGTGAAACATAAAATTTTATTTTCCGGACATAAAACCTGGAGATGAAAAATTATTACCTGAATAAAATGTGTAATATTGTTGGCTCTGATGTTCCAGAAATTAATTAGTGAAAATAATGCATATATTCATTATTTATTGAAAATAAGGACAGCCTGGAAATAATTAATGAATTAACTTGGTAATTAAAAATATAAGGATGATTTAATTCGAAGAGTAACGAGAGCTTAATCATTTGGGATACTTGTAAAATATTTAACTGCCCCTTTACTTAAAACAAGTAAAGAAAAGAAAAGGCCAAAGGATTCTTCTTGTGAAGAACTTTTGGAGGCACTCCAATTACTTGAGCTACGGTTGCGCTTGTGTACGGTACGAAGGGAAGAAAGACAGCCGAAGGTGTGAGAAGACATAGGGGGTGGCGGTGGTGTGAAGAGAAAGAGTATCATGAGGGACGAGGGAGAAAGAATCCTTGCTCAATGTTATAATGCCTCTTAGTTTTCTTTTCTGCCTTGTAATTTTATTTTATTTAACTTTTTTTTATTCGTTTTATTATCACATTTTTATTTTTTTATGTCTATTTTCTTTATACTCTCCCAGGAACTCGTTTCCATGCGGTTTCTGGCGGATTTCGAATTCTCACCGTGCGTTCCTACCACTTATGTATTATGCATGCTCCCGATGTATTTCGTTTTCTGTCAGGAAAAAAATTTATCCTTTTTATCGTGTCAAACATACGAGATGCTAAAGAGTTGCTAAAAAATTCTTATAATTGCACACTAGAGTGCGTTTAGACTTTTTACAAATGCCAATTATTATTTATATAATAATTTGGACATTTTTAGTTCAAAATTTGACATTGTTGTATTGAATGATACATTTTTTTGAACTAATTCATTTCACTCTTGAATAATCATTAATCATTTAGAAAATTTTAACAATTTTACGCTTTATTTTTTCTTTAAAAATTATCAATTAGTATTTATCGTGTATTTTGGGATAATTTCGATATTTTTCATTTCAAAATTAAATATTTTGACATTGAATGATACATTTTTGTAATTAATATCTTTTACTCTTTAATAATGATTAATTATTTCAAAAATTTCATAAATTTTATGCTTTATCCTCTTTCAAAAATATCAATTAGTATTTATCGTGTATTTTGGGATAATTTAGACATTTTTTAGTTCAAAATTAAATATTTTGACATTGAATGATATATTTTTTTAATTAATATCTTTCACTCTTTAATAATGATTAATTGTTTCAAAAATTTCATAAATTTTATGCTTAATTTGTTTTTTTAAAGTCACAATTATGAAGTTATCAAAATTTTCATCTTTGGCTCTAGTTTTATTTTCTCAAAGCAAATCCTAACTATTTAATTTTTTAGTAAATAAAAAATATCTTCTCTTTCAATTTTTAAAGTTTAGAAAAATAAATTTCGACCTATTGATGTCTGATTTTTTGCCAAAAAAATCTAATATCGTAAAATACACAAGAATTTTTCCATCAGAATTTTTTGCCAATTCCTCTATCCGTAAAATGTGGTTCTGTAAAAAACTGAAGAAGGAAATTTCAACATATAAGAAAGAAAAATAGAGCAAAATATATTAAACTCGGTTTCATTTTTCGGTACGGGACACTCTGGGGAGTCGTAAATGCACCTTGTCCTGCAGGTTCTCATTCTCTTATATAATATCAAGTCTGTCTGCTCTTACGTACTATCCCTTCTTGGAAAAAAAGGCAATGGATGAACTAGAATTTTTTTAAAGCCTAATGAGAAGTAGAGTCTCTTGAGACTCTTTGCAGGTATTACTTTATAAAATATTACCCTTGTAAATTAAATGAAAGTTTTTCTTGTTTTATTTTAAAATAATTGTTTTCAAATCTAAAAATAAATTCTCAAATAGTAAAGCACAAAAATGGATAAAATTTGGTAAGTTGGCAAGTATACAAACGACGTGATTGTGAAGTTCGGTATAAGTTTTTTATTATTTTACTGGAAAAACTCTTAGGAGGTCTGAGGATTTCCGAGCTCGTTTTAAACTTCTATACTCATTTTGGTCTGAATACTGCGTGACAAAGAGTGGAAAAACCGGACGAAAAGAATTGCATGTATGCTTATATTATAAAGAAGCTCCTCTTTCATTCTTTGTGAAAAGTAAAGCTCTATCGAAGCAAGGATAACGTATAGTATAACTAAGAACTGAAAAAATTTAGCTCTCTCGTATTATATGCTTTTCTCTTTTTTATTGTCTCGGTTTTCTTTTTCTTTTATTTTTTTTATTCGCTCTCGAACTTGATTCAACCCCCAGCGGTGTCGACATCGACGCCAGCTGAGTTTCATCTCCCGTTGCCTTTACTTCTAAGATCCTTTCTCATCTCATCTTCTTTACTATCTCATCTCTATATATTTTGTGTTGAATCATCAAATAAATCCTTGTGACTAACTTTATTATAATAAATTATTATTTAACTTAGCTTTTTTTTTTTTAATTTTGCTTTGTAAAACATTTTTAGGAATTTTAAATTTGTTTAAAAAAAAATTTGGATTTTTTTTTAACATCAGAAAACTATTTATTAATAGTTAATATTTAATGTAAGTTGATATTTATTAATTTTTAATTAAAAAAATTTTTTTTATTCATTTTTATTGTAATTTCTTTTTTTTTTTAAAATATACACAATAAAAAATTAATCAAATTAATTTTTTTCATCCAAACAATTTTTCATTAATAAAAATTAATGATTTTAAAAACAATAATCAATAGAAATTACCAAATTTTTTATAAATACTTTTTTTATTAATTATTTTTTGAAAAAAAAATTTTTTTCCGTCTCATTGAACCAAAAAACATAAAGCCGCTTTTTAAAAAAATTTTTAATCTAAACTCAAGTGTTGCCGCTACTTTCTGAACACTATTTTAGTGTGAATATCAATAAAATTAACCAAACAAGTAGTTGTACAGAAACTTGAAGAAAAAATGACGTATGCTCGTCTCGATTCAACGATAACACAACGGGAATATACTCGTTGATTCTTTTTCTAACACGTATTTGGTGATCTTACGACCCCTATAGACCATAAAAATCCAACATCACGAATCACGAATACCAAAGACACATCAGGCGGTATAGTTATATACAGATCTGATCCGTAAACTACTAAAGCGATATTGTAAACTCGTTTTTTCGTTAGCCTCTGAATTTAACTCGTCTCTAGCAGTCTAGACTTTGGAGTCTGCAATTTTATTATTTTTATTGGATACCTTCTCTACTCGTAAAAAAAGACAATCCAATGTAAATTCGTTCACTCGGAATATAACTTAAATTGCTGAGCAATGAAAAGTATTCTTTAATTTTGGATCAGGCATTGATATCCCCAAATTTTTTATTTATTTTCCGTCCCTCAAAATAAGATAAAAATAAAATAAAATAAAAAAGGGAAAACGGTGTAGTGTGTATAAAACACATCAATAATTAATGTTTTCCACAGGGTGTTCCCCGGAATTTTGGGCTTGAAAACGTAAACACGATCGGCAGCACAGAGATAGAGATAGAGAGAAAGAGAGGGTCTCTGTTCTCTGTCGAGGGGTAGTTTTTGGTGGGTTTAGGAGATATTATAACGGGTGAGACTAAAATATACGGATATAATACATATAGTGTAGTAGTCTCGAAAGCCACTCGATCAATACGCCACGTTGGCGCCCACATCCCTCGCGTTTCATCCCCTTTGTCTACGAATACTATCTCATTCTCTCCATACCTTTTAACCCCTCAGCAAGCTCTCACTGTAACCACGTTCGCGCACACTCTTCCATACTATCCTACCGTTATATATACATATATGTATATATGTGTTTTGTCTCCTCCCCTCACTCTTTTACTCCCTCACAAAAGGGAGACGCGCGCGCGGAGAAAACATTTTCTGCCAGACGTATCGAATCGACGCGGACGAAGGTAAAGGGCATCGCGCCGACTATTCTCTCATGTTCCTCTATTGTATATATTTATTTTTCTTTATTAATGTCGGATTCGTTCTTTGGGTTATCATGTTTGTTATTAAAAAAAAAAAAAAATTTTTATTTTGAAGTGCGATGACCGAAAGAGAATTTTATTTATAGTTGCAATTTATGAGAGATTAAAGATACCTTCAATTAATATTTTAATTTTAATTTTAATCAAAATTGATATTTGTTGGTTTTATTTCAAATTTTTGTAGAATAAATTTTTTTTTTATTTATTTATAAAATAAATTAGCAGTAATGATAAAAAAAAAAAAAGTACTCAGATTTTTCTTTTTAATTTTAAATTCCAAATTTTTTAAATTAAATTTTATTCATATAAAAATATTTTTCAAATCACAAAAAATTCTTTGTTTAATTATTTTACTTTATAATTAATTTTATTTATTTTCAAAAAATATATATTCATATTTTTCATTAAAAAACTGAATTGTTATTTATTTATTTAATTTATGAGTCAACCCAAAAAAAATCTTTTTGATAAGGCCATATATTGTCAATTTTTATATCATATTACTAGACAGACCGCTTAGGCATAAAAAAAAACTAACTTAACGATATTAAAGTTTATGGTCATGAAAAATATTTAAATAATTATAAAAATACAAAATTAGTATAGAAAATTAGCACTAATTAATTTAAGTATAGAGAGTTAAATATTTACTTTCATACGGTTCATTTTTAATAGTCGTAAAAATTTTTCACCATCATCAATATAGTTGGCTGGCATCGAAACCTTCAGAATATAAATTGATGGATCAAAAAATGTATTTTTGAAACCAAGAAAAAAAATTCTTGAACTTAAAAATTCAGAAAATTTTTCTTTAACAATACTTATTTCCCTCAAAGAAATTTTGACTTGAATAGTTTTCCAAAAACCCAAAACTTGAATAATATTTTTGTTTATTTATCGTTCGCAAAGCCATTTAACTTGAATTCATACGTCCCTGAAAGCATGGAAGGTTCGCATTGTATAGAGCTTCCAAGCACCCCTTATGGACCATCGTAAGGGAGGAGAGAGAGAGAGAAAGAAAATATGAGTACAGAGGCGAGTGTAAGGAAGGGAGGATATAACATTTGGTACACCTGCGCCGTATATTGCGGAAATACCGGACTCGCCAGGCAATAAGAATTTATTTTTCCCTCGTCCTACTCGTGCAGAACGTTTTATTAATACCCCTCCCCACCCACCCGTTCACCCTTGAAAGCTACCTTAACTTCCGTCATCATCCTTCTATTCTTCTCTCCTTTTTTGTTATTTCAACTTCTTCATATCTTTTTATCACTCCTGGAGCTTTTTTACCCTGCCTTTTCTTCTTCATAAACACAGACACAGACAGTTGTTCTCTTTGCTCTTTACTTTAGTTTTATTATTTAATGTTTTAATTGCCAGAAAAACGGTAACTTGCCTTTAATTATAAGCCAGATTAAAACGAAAACTCATTACGTGAATAAATTTTCTCAAAATTCAAAATTTTTCTCAACTAAGTTTATTTAATTGGCTGAACAGAAAAAAATTTAAGACTGATAATTGCGATTGCAAAAAAGAGACAGACTAAATCCACTCAGAGAGTAAGAGGCTCGTAAAAAAATATGGTTGCTATTACTATGTGCATGTAGGTGAAGTCGGAATACAAGAGCTTGCATTCCATTCGAAGTATATGTATGCACGTGGGAGCTTCTTCGTGCTATAAACGCTTCAACTAATATGTATGTTGAAATTACTGTCGTTATAATTTTTTACTCTGTGATTTTTATTAAATTAATTGAGCTTATTTTAAGATTAAAAAATAATTAAATGACTCAAATTTTTGCTTGAAGCTAAAGAAAAAATTGTTAAATTGTTTCGATAAACAAGAATAGTTCAAAACATTCACTTATAAAGAAAGTAACTTGATTAAAAACAAAAAATCTTGTTTTGTTTTTTCAGTGATCATTCAGCATTATATTTAAAACTAAAACAGCAAAAACTAAATTTAACAAAAATTAAGTATTTTAAAAAGACATTTAATTAAATTTTTCATCCGTGTTATTAGATGTATAAATTTGAGAGTATAATACAAAATTTAATTAATTAAACTGAAACCATTCATTTGCGCTGATGAATAACAATGAAATTAATTAGTATGCGACACTGTTATTTATTTAAATTACCAAATGAAGTAAAAATTACATTCAATATTAGTGAGTGTCATATGAAAATTTATAAGTTGAAAATTTCTTTAAAAAATACTTAGAAATTTATAAAATAATCTTTTGAGTAAAGTGATAAAAAATTAACTTGATTCAAGAGCTGATTTCTGGAACCAAGAGTACCATTTTAAAGAAAATGATTTTCTTGAGTCAAGAGAATAAATTCTTGAGTTAAGAAATCATTCTTGGTGTAAGAAAATTTTCTTGTTTCAAGAATTTATTCTTTTGACTCAAGAAAATTATTTTCTTTAAAATGGTATTCTTGGTTCAAGATTTTGGCTCTTGGGTCAAGTTAATTTTTTTATCAGTGTATTAAAAAAAAAAAAAAAATTTTTTTTCTAAACAACTAAGCAAAAAAAACTTAGCATCCCGGGTACTCGATATTTATTTGGAAAACATATGGTAGTAAGGGATAAAGTTCATCCTTAGGATTCATAAAAAATCCAATACCAAACACTAAGCTTAAGGCAAATGTCTCGATAATGCGACGTAATGCTGCCCCACACTCAGAGTTGGTGTCGTTGGAGTTAGGGGTGGTTCAGAAGCGTACCACCACCATTGGTATCGACACCGACACTACCACCCTCTTTTCTATGAGACCGAAGCCCTATGACATTTACGAGGTGTTTTATGCGATCAAAACGCGTCGTAACAATTATTCGCTGATTTTCCGCCCGTAAAATTTCTCGTCTTTCTAACCGTACTGCGGTACATACAAATATAACAATCACAATTACACTCTCTACTCTACTCAATACATTATTTTCGGATCATGAGTACCGAGTAATCATCCTGTATCCTGCCTAGTGTGTTACTAATTAAATCAATTATTTAAACTACCAATCCCGGTATTATTACTCGCATTTATTAGCATACTTAATTAGTACCGCCATTTTTAATATTCTACCTGGCACCCATATTTGTCATGATCTACAATTATAAATTATAATAATTATTGTAATTATAACTATCGAATTTATCAGAATAAACTCGATAAAGTTTAATTTAAAAATCCATTGATAATAAATTTATGAAATTTATTATGTTTGCGCTAAGTGTACACGGAATATTTATACGTTTGATAGTTGATAGCGTTTCCAATTGTCGAAAGTGCTCCGCTGGGAATGGTTACTCTTTAGATTAACTTCACGATTGATGGTATAGTCAGCTTCATAATTTAAATTTTCTGCTTTTTTAAATTATATTTCATATCTATTTTATCACATAATCCTATTTCAAATTAATGCCTGGATTTTATTTATTATTTATAATTTTTATAACAAGTTGGAATTAAACAGAGTCCTCGAAAATTAGTAAATCATTTGTGGAAGGTACAAATTTTTCAAATAAAAAATTCTTTTTAATAATTTAAAATTGTATTTTTTTTTTCTCAAGGGTACTTTTTGTAACAGTGTAAAATTTTTGTTAATTATTGACTAAACTTAGCAATTTAAATCCCTAATTAAAAATTATACTTTCCAAAATTGATGAAAAATTAAAAAAAAAATTTTTTGTTGGAAAAATTAATTACAAAATTTAAAACGAGTTAATGTTATCAAAATAATATTTCCTTAATATTGTAATAAAAAAAAAAATAAAAAGATTATTTAAAAATTTGGAAATTTGTAAACTAAAGCTTGATCGATAAAAGTTTTTTTTTTTAATAGTAGCAATAAAAATCGCGGTTTTGTGCAAAATATTAACACCGGTTGGCTAGTTCTTATTCATTGCTCTTTATTAACTATTTGTTTTGTCACATATAAATTGTGGGAAGCAGATGCGTGTAATGAGATTGTACACAAAATTGTTGGTAAAAAAAACTTTCCGCCAATATTTTAATAAAATTTTGTTGTTTAATTATTCGATAAATTTCCTACTCAATGATCGAAAAAATAAAATATAAATTTATGTTCATAAATCACAAAGTATTAAATTATTATCGCCCGTCAATATCTCTGCACTCTCCCGGGAATTGACATCTCAGAGGGTGTTTTTCTACAAAATCTCATCTTTTACTCATTTCATCTCATGAGAATTTATACCCTTATTCGAAAAATAAACATTATTTATAATTCTAAAGATTAGCTTTACAAAATGATTGGAATTCAAATTTAGAGTGTGGAAAGTTAGTATAAGCATGGCAATTACTATTTATTTTTATTAAGCTACCCTCAGAAAATCAAAAGCCAGGAACCCTTTTGTTCTTTATCTTAATTGCTCTTACGGTTCTCGTTTAGATCAATACCGTGCCGAAGTCATGGCTCTAAATTATCAACTGGCCAACGAGTAAAGCCCCCATTGCAGTTTAAAACGAATCAAGCATATTTCACCACCAACCTTTCCTTCCAACTAAAAACATACACTCTCACCCATATATATTAGATATATATATACAAGGTTTAATTTTTTATTTACAAAGTTATCCTATAATTTAGTACATACTAAACTTATAGAATAAAAAAAGCTATAATTACAATCACAATTACAATCATAATAGTCTCAATTAACAACTAATTCTCAATCTTTAATCATAAATTCCCAATCTGTAATTATTAATCATCAACTTTTAGTCCTTTATCATGAATCCTTAATTATTAATCCTTAGTTTTCAATCATTGATCCTTAATCACTAATTCTTAAGTCTCAATCAATCCTTACACTAAAAAAAATTAACTCGATCCAAAAAAAAATTTTGTTGAATTACAAAATTTTTCTTGATTCGAAATTTTTTCGTCTTGATTAAACTTAATTTTTTTTAAGGCTATCATTAAACAATAATGATTATTCTTTAATCCTTAATTATGAATGATGAATTCTTCCTCTTTAATCATTGTACACAGTAAAAAATTTTGCGTCAAAAAACGTAGTGTTAAAAATTTTTGTGTTAACATTTAACACTTTTATGTGTAAATTTAACATTTTTTCTGTTAAATCAACACCAAAAAGGGTTAAAAATATTTAACATAAAAATTTTTAACACAAAATTTTTTGACGCAAAATTTTTTACTGTATACACTGATAAAAAAATTAACTTGACTCAAGAGCCAAAATCTTGAACCAAGAATACCATTTTGAAGAAAATGATTTTCTTGAGTCAAGAAATTATTCTTGATTTAAGTAAATTTTTCTTGTCTCAAGAATTTATTCTCTTAACTCAAAAAAATCATTTTCTTCAAAATGGTATTCTTGATTCAAGATTTTAGCTCTTGAGTCAAGTTAATTTTTTTATCAGTGTATAACAGGAATAAGTTAAATGGTGAAGTGGAATTCTACGGTGGCACATTCAGTGCATATATGTCAAATATAAAAAAACAATTGCTCATTTATGTATAAATTACAAAGACTTTTTTCTCGTTTTTTCATTAATTAAATTCTAATTAATTTTTCCCTTAAATGAATGTTATTTAATTTTAAATACTCTCTATTGATGTATATTGCCGATGGGCGTATGTTGATTAATAAATTAATAAATAAATAAATAAACACTTTAATTAAATCATAAATGATCAATAAAAAAAATTAAATTTTCCAAAACAAAAAATAATTCTTGATCTCGTGTAAGAGTTACTCATAAAACCCTTGACAATTAATCACAGCATTGACCTAGTACTAACCCAAAATTTTAATGACCCACGTAAAGTACAGTCGAAAGACACAGCAGTAAAAGAAAAGTTTACGTACTTGAACTTGGATTGAAGAGTATCTCAGTGACAAAGATGAACAATGAGAGTAATAGTAATAGTAATAGCGATGGTGATAGTAGCAGTATGTATTAGTATAAGTAAAGTATTGTGCGACATGTGACGTAAATATAGAGGAAAATAAAAATGTGAGAGTAATACAGGAGTCGCAAGCATAAGCACCCTGGCAGGCCGCCGCTCGACTCGTAAAATGTTAACTGCTAGTAAAACTGAGTTTACGCGCTTGTAAGGAGGTGCTCCCCTTCTTCTTTGTCTTCTTCCTCTTTATCTGACGCCGGGAGCAGCACATACGGAACAGAAAGGAAAGCACACAGTAGAGGAGTAGAGGAAAGTCATACTACTACCATCATCATCATCCTTTTCGCCGATCTCTTGTACCCCTGGCAATCCACCCTTACGACATAATAGTCAGATTATTGGCCGCTAAACACCAGACTCTATTTTATTAACTATTTTTACTCTTTTTATTGGCTATTTTTGTCATAATAATTCTGCTGGTGCTTTCTGAAGCAACAAATAGAATCTTAAAAGGGGGAAAATAATTTTAAAAAAATTTTAGTCATTTAAATGTTTAATTTTACCGTGTTTTAATTCGCACTTATGTATAAAATAAAAAAAAAAAAGTAACCCTTGCTCTCGATTCTCCCCAGAGTGTAGTGTCGTTTAAAACTTGAACCCTTTTTTTTCTCACCTTTAATTGTTGCACATCGTATAAATGCATTAGTAGTACGCATTCATTTCACGGTCTTACTTTTCGAAACTTTATTTCTCTTAACTTTTCCGAACCGTTTTAGCGATCGTTATTCTTCTGTGAAAAAGAGAAAAAATGTGTGGTTTTTTTTACAATCAAATTGTAAATAAATAAAAAATAAACATGATAATAAAATGAATAAAATACAATGAAACTTTTCAAGGACCTTATTGTTACAATATATATACTAGTTCAGAAAGATAATAGAACTGTTTGATAAAATCGACATTTTGACAGAATGTCGATAAGATACTCAAACTTATTTTCAATTGACTTTGTCTGCTCTTTCCTTTTATTATTTACTTTTGTTACTTGTCTATTATTTCTTCAATTATTTTAGCTCAAAAACAAACAAATTTTAATTAACTACTGCTGTGGGTCTATTTATACTTACAGAGCTTTGTAGTTAATCGGCAATATTATAGGATATATGAGTAAAAATCTAGTGGAAAAATTTGAAAAACTAAAAAAAAGTCTTATTGAATTGTGAAAATGGATTCTTTTATGATTCGATAAATGTCTGGGTAAAAATAAAACAACAATCAATGTTTCCGATACTATTCTACCTACTTTACTTGTGTTTTAGTTTTTTTTTTGTTCTATTTTTACGACTTAGACTTTGCTAGTATACTGTATAGTAGTTTACTTGACTTTAGGTCTTTTATTTCTGCTCGATCCATTTGTGGGTACAATTGAATTAAACACAAAGGAAGTGTCCATTTCTTAGTTAATTTCTTTTTGATGTAACAAAATTTTTTATAAGGGTTTTGGGATGTAGGACTTTTATTCAATTTTTTAATCCCAATAATAATAACAGTGATAATCTTTACAATAAAAATTATATTTATATGATAAAATGCATTTTTTATGTTAAATTTAATATAATTTAAAATATCTTGGTCTGAATTTGTACCTTTTGAAGGTTTCATATGCTTTTCAGTGATAGTTAATTTATTATGATAAGTTTTCGGAGTAGATTTCAATTTCATACTAAATAGAGCTACATGCCAAATATTAATCCATATTAATTAAGAGAAAATCAAATAAATTTTGTGACTTGTATATCTTTATTATAAAATGTGTTTTTATAATTAAATTTGGTACCACCAAAAAATTCGTAAATTTATTTCTTTTCACGGTTTGATATTTTTTTCGGTGATAGTCAATTTATCATCGAAATAATTAAAAGAATAAGCAAAATTAAATTACATAAAGATAATTTTTTAATTAAATTAGGCATCATTAAAAAGATCTTCACTTTAATTTGTGTTTTTTTATGATTTTATATATTTTTTGGTAGAAAAAAAAGTCAACTTGATTCAATAAAATAATTTTTAAATTAAAAAAATTCTTTTTGGTTTAAGTAAAATTTACTTAGTTCAAAAATCTTTAGTGTTAATTAAAGACAATGAAATTTTTTAAATTAATTTTATTGGTTGAAGAATTTTTCTTTTAAATCAGAGTAATTTTTTTTTCAGTGTGGTACTAAATTTTTTATTTTAAGTTGTTGGAGCAATTTTGAATAGTTTTTTGGTTTATAAGTTTGTTCCTTCACAATTTTTATTAAATTATACTTAAAATTCATAATTATTAATCTAAATTTTGCTTTTCTTGAATATTTCAGTTCTGTCACTGAGAAATACCCAAGAAGAAGAGCCTCCAGATCCTCAACTGATGAGGTTAGACAACATGTTGATAGCCGAGGGCGTTGCTGGACCAGAAAAAGGCGGCGGTGCTGGAGCTGCAGCATCTGCGTCAGCAGCCTCGGCAGCTGGACCCCCAGGACAACCTGACAACGCTATTGAACACTCTGATTACCGTGCTAAGCTTGCCCAAATCAGACAAATTTACCACCAGGAGCTCGAAAAATACGAACAGGTTAGTATCCAATCCACTTAATTCATTTTCTGTTTATTAACAGACATTTGATTCCATTTTTATTAGAAAGGAAAAAAATAATTAGATTACCAGGAAAAAAGTAGAAGCGTCATAAGGAAATATATGCCCGGATTAAAGTTAATCAACGATAAGAAATGCAATTTCATAGCTCGAGATTATATTCATGCGACAAGTAAAGCAAGGCGAAAAGTAATGAGAGTAGCATAGCAAGAGCAAGTGTACGAGAGATAGAGATAGGTGGAGGTAAAGTACGACACCGATTTGCGTGCTAATGAACCAACGTGCGCTTGCTTAAGTAAAATCTCGCGTGCAGACGATCAATGACTGACTCTCCAGATCTTTGTTTCAGTCTATTGTACTAGAGAACAAGTATCATACCGTTTTATCTGTACATATATACACAATAATAGTCGAGATATGCTGAGGATCGCGTGCCGTCGAGCTCTCACTTCTATTGTCGTAGTTTACTATTTCTTACGTGACAACTTCACTATTTTAAGAAACTAATTTACTGGATTTTCAAAAATTCCTCTGGAGATTGGGTTCATATTTTATTCTAAATTTTTTTTTGTAAATTAGCAATTAAATTATTTCAGTACTAATAAAAAATTTTTCATGATTTTTAAAAATTTTTTTTAAATTTTCTTTTCAGTATTTAATATCTTACTCAGTAAAATTTTTTATTCAAAAATTATTGTTTTAATATAAATATTTTCTTATTTAATTTTTTTTTTCTTTAAGTACATTAAAAATAGTATTAAAATTAGCTGTCACTTGACCATTTTTTAATTTTATTTAAAAAAAAAATTTGTTCCGAAAAATTATTTTAAAAAAATAGCATTTTTAATTTATTAAAATTTCTAAATATCCATTTTTTTCTCATTTTTTTTATGCAGTAATTTATTTATTAGAAAAATTATTAAATATCGGCTAAATTAAATTTCATACATTAAAAATAAAATTATTATAAAAAAAAAATTTTTTCAAATAAAAATTACCGGGAATTTTTTTTAATTCAAAAATTTTTTGCAGCAAAAAAAATTTCACAAAAAAACAAAATTTCTAATCTACAACTTAAAAAATCAGCCGTAAATTTTTGAAATTGTATTTTGATGCCTGTTATATGACTGAAAAAATTTTCATGAAATTGAACATTAATTGTACTGAGATTTTTAGACAAAATGCGGTAGGGTACCTCTTTGTACCGAGTGGCAATCGCGTGACGTTTCAGAATTGTAGGAGAGCTGCACTGCAGATAGCGGTAGTCACGTACCGGGTGTTCGAACAAATTTATTTCTATGTTTTTTATTTGTTATATAGATTTTTTTATGTCAACGTGTCTGTCTGACTGGTATGCGAGGATACCTTATTATTGCTGAGTCAGATCTAGAAGGATCATTAAAAAATTTTTTTATCATACCAATATGATATTTTCCCATGAATAATGAATAACGAAGAATAATCAGTTATGTAAATTTAATTATTTAAATATTTTGTTTACCAATCTGATTCCTTATACTCTGATTCTATTTTATAAGATCGCTGCTCAAGATATTCATACTCTATTTACCGAATACAGTGTATTTATTATTTAGACAAGCGTAATATTTGAAAAATCGGGTCACTATTGACACCCTGAGACCCAAGACTAGACGTATACAAATAGATATAAATATATATACAAAAGACAAATATACCCTGACGTGATGAGTCTGAGTAAAAGTTATTGGAACATTTACGTTTCCCCTTAGAATAGCTTAAGAATAGGAAAAGCGGCTTAGGCCTAGTAAATGTGAAATATCTTATTCCCTGATAAGGGTCGAAATGGGCTAATCTCAACTATTTTTTGGGCTTTTGTGTATCTTCAAGCTTATTTCAACTTGATTCGTCATAATTTCGTCTATTTTTATTTTTATTAGTTGTTTTTCCGAAGCTTTCTATCTTGGAGGCAAAAAAAGTCCTTTTTAAAGATTCGTTTATGTCAAAAAATATTGGATTTATGTAAACGACTAAAGAAGCTCGACCTAATGCATTTCATACGGAAAAAAATGAGCCCAAGAACGAAAAAATCGGTCAAGTAGCTTCTGAGATATCGGTATTCTAAAAAGATCATTTTTCAAGGTCATTCATTTCGAAAAATTTTTGGGATTGCTTTATAGTGTAATGACTTGGAAACTTTCGATTTTAGGAGAAAATTGTATGAGACCTTTCTTTTAGATCTTGAATCAAGGAAAAACACAAGCCCAAAAAAAAGCTGATCGGATGGCTAGATTCTGAGATATAAATTTTTAAACAAAAATTTGAGCTTTTCTAGCTTAAATTCTGACCAATGTTCACCGAAAAATTCATTAACAAATTTTTTTTGGGCATTATAATTGAGAAAATTATTCAGTATAATGTGCCGTTTAATAAAAAAATAGAAAAAGATTATAATTTTCTTAAAAAATTTCCATAAATATTTATATAAAGGATTGTTTTTTTGTATTATTTTTAACGCTAGTCTTTTCTCACTACAGACACATTTATTCATGAATTCATTTACATTTAGAGTATATCTTGAAGATTCAGTTGCTAGATTTACATTACGTTATTTTCGTTCACGAATCTATTCCCAGATTTGCGTAATGGAAATTCGTTCGATCAAGTACCTCACCAGTAGCTTTTCTGCAATGGTATCCTACTTATTGCTACTTTTATAATACAACCCAAGAATTTTCAATCGCCGAGCTGAAAAATATTTTCATCTTTTCTTGTAATGTACATACTTATCCATACCCATACCCATATCCATACACAGTCACATATAAATATAGATATAGATATATGAATAAATGTAATTGAAATTACGAGGGGTGAATGGCTGCGTGGCAATGTGAAATGGCGTGACAGACAAAAATAGAAAGCTAAGAGGAATTTTGAGATATCGCGTGATGATCATTACACACTGACTCTGAGTTTAAACTCATCCTATGGAATATGGAATTATAAATATATAATAATCTCCGTGCATACATTATTTTAATTAATAATCCAGATTATTTAACAGTGATCAAATTTACTCTCTGCTATGCAATATGTATCCCGTTATGTTACGTTACGAGTGTCCAGTTTCTTCTGGGTAGTATCAGAGCTTCAGCTTGTAATGCTGACTTTAATTTTCACATTATATCTTTCTTCTTAGATTATTGCCAACATACCGTACCGTAAGCTGCAAATGAGATTTTCTGTAATAAATTTCATCAATTTATGTCTAAGTTGGGGTCAGTTACATAAAAACTCCAATTTTATATCCGTATTTTTAGTACTTACTGTATATTCTGTATAATTATTTTTTTTGCTAAATTATTCAAGGTAAAAATTTAACGGCGCTAATTATCTTTTGCAGTAGAATTAGAAATAAAGTACCGACGGGTAATAAGGCATAGAAAAATATGTAATTTAAATAACAAGTTTTGAAGTGAATTATTTGTCAAGTACATTTTTTTTTTAAATATTAAAAAAATATTTAGTTTTATCATAAACAAAAATAAAATTAAAATTTGTAAAAATTAGAGCTTATTTCACAATAGTCATTTCGACTTCAGCATAATTAAATAATTTTAACATTTTTAGGATTTAATTTCAATAATGACTATTGACTATTATTATTTGAAATTAACATAATTATTGATCTCAAATACCGAATATATTAATTATTTAAGTGGTTTATTTTAATAAAGTCTATATTTATAATTAGGAAAATTACTCTGGTCGCTGAAAAATTTTCAATATCATTTAATATCGTTATGTAAAATTTTAGACTGAGAAAAAATAAAAATTATGTCTATACAAAGATTTTTTGACTCAAGAATTTTGTAAATTAAAAAATTTAATATATTAATTTTTTCGGAAGAAGAATATCATTATTAATTTTTATTATTAACAACAAAAAAAATCAAATAGCTTTATTTGAATTAAATAAAAATTAATTTAACTAATTCTTCAAATAAAAAAATACATTTTTTTTTATTTTTAAGAAGTATTTTTTTTCTCACTGTACATAAAGAATATGATTATTATTTTTTTTTAGCCGCGGTTAATTACTTTGTAATTTTTAATTTTAAATAATAGAATTAAATTATAATAATTGTATAAAAAAAAATTGACTTAAAATTATCGGGCAAAAATGAAAAGAAAGAAGAAGAAAGCAAGAAAAAATGGTAAATGAGTAAAGCTTTGGTGAATTTTCTATCCAATTCAGGCTTTTACTCTCGTTTTCTCAGTTCTCAGTTCTAAGTTCTCAGGGTATCTGGTATATATATAGTACGTTGTGGAGAAAACGGGAATGATTCTGATCCACCCTCGTCTCTCGTTTCTAGTTTTCTGGCTCTGCTCTTGTATTATGGCGGATAGGAGCAAGGTCTCAACAGAGTTGCGAGTAGTATATGTAGTATAGAGAGTTTGGCCTGTTCTGGGGATAAAACTAAACGAATGTACGTACGAATACCAAGTCAGATAGAATAAGAAGAGAAGAACAAGAAGAGAAGAGTGTATGCGAATAGAAGTAACGCCGTCGGGTGGAATCCATTCCGAAATTGCAAACCATCCGCTTTCTCATCTCGTCCTCACTTGCTCTCTGTTCCACGACTTCCCTTAGGAAAAGCTACCCGATGCCTGCTTCGAATACTGATATCAAAGCTAAGTCTCTTCTCTCAACACCAAAAGCTCAAAAAAATATAAAAAATAAAAAATACACACAGAATAACACACATGAAAAGGAATAATAATTTTGTCGATGTCGCTTGTCGGTTGTACTTTACATTTTTTTTCTCGTTTAGGAAATATTATTATTATTATTATTATTATTATTTAAAAGGTAGATTTTTAAATTTTTATTAAAATAAAGTGACTAGTTTTTTTTTATACTTTCAGGCGTGTAACGAGTTCACTACGCACGTAATGAATCTTCTGAGAGAACAAAGTCGTACCAGGCCGATTACACCTAAGGAAATTGAAAGAATGGTGCAAATAATTCACAAAAAGTTTTCGAGTATCCAAATGCAGCTTAAACAATCTACCTGTGAGGCTGTTATGATCCTCAGAAGTCGATTCCTTGATGCCAGGTTTGAATTATTTTCATTCACTAAAATCATAAAAATTAACTCTCTCAATTTTTTAATTTTGTCTTTGAGTAACTTTTCAATTTTAGTCAAATTTTGATAGTTTTTTTCCTCTCAATTTTGTAAATTAAAAAAATTATTTTGTGCATTTATTTAGGGTGTAATTTATGATATTAATTAATTTTCAATTTAACAGACGTAAAAGACGGAACTTCAGTAAACAAGCATCCGAAATACTGAACGAATATTTTTACTCGCATTTGAGTAATCCTTACCCCAGTGAAGAAGCTAAAGAAGAATTAGCGAGAAAGTGTGGTATTACCGTCAGCCAGGTAAAATTATTAATTTATAATGCTAAGTTTTTAGGCTGCATTAGAAAATGCTCTATCTCTAGATACGTAATTAAGAAATGACCTTGTATCTCGTGAACTCTTGACATTTTTAAAGATATAAGCTCATCCCGATGTTATACTCATCGAGACCTTTCATTTGAGTACCCACATAAATTTTTTTATATATTTATATATTTATATATATTATATATATATGTATATATGAAAAATATATCAAAAATACATGTGGGTACTCAAATGAAAGCTCTTGATGAGTGTAACATCAGGATGAGCTTATATCTTTAAAAATTTCAATAATTAATAAATGACCTCGGATCTCGTGAACTATTGATATTTTTAAAGACATAAGCTCATCCCGATGTTATACTCATCAAGACCTTTCATTTGAGTACCCGCATGCATTTTTCATATATTTTATATATTTATATATATTATATATATGTATATATGAAAAATATATCAAAAATGCATGTAGGTACTCAAATGAAAACTCTTGATGAGTGTAACATCGGGATGAGCTTATATCTTTAAAAATGTCAATAGTTAAGAAAATACAGTGCAATTTAACAAAATTCATTATTTAATAAAGCAAAATTTTATTCATTTATAATTCACAAGTCACGGCAGTCACACAGTGACTGCAACGGTTGCTAGTAATTAATTAACAATATAATTTTTGTAGGTGTCCAATTGGTTTGGCAACAAGAGAATACGTTACAAGAAAAATATCGGCAAAGCACAAGAAGAAGCTAACTTGTATGCCGCTAAAAAAGCAGCGGGTAAGTTAATGAAATATTTTACTGAAGGAATTAAGGGGTAGAATAAAATATATAAAACAAACAAAAAATTTCCCTTTAAATTATTTATTAATATTAACATTAATTGAGTGAGTTTTAAAAATAAAATGATAAATAATTAACGGAGTAAATTTTTTAGAGAATTGTATTGTATTTTTATCTTGTATTATCTTTTGTCGGCTATTATGTGAAAGGTAGTCCAGCCTAGCAACTGGATAGAATCGATAGCACCAGCAGAAATCGTGTCACAGCAGCGACTCTCATTACTGTAAATCATTTGGCAAGTGAGTTACCGCTCATTGTGCCTTCTCTTTTCGCGTTTAGCTGCTCTGTACTCTCCTCTATGTACTGTTTGTGCCCGTTGCCGCCGCTGGCTCTTGTTATTCCAACTGTCAATAAATCACCCGAATAAAATTAACAATATACATTAAATATTATACATTCAAATTCAAATTTAAATTACAATATATAATATATAACATAAATAAATTATCTAACGACTGGCATTAAATTAAAATTAAATTGCTTTTTATTTTAGGATTAATTTTAATTTTAATGTTAATAAAAATTAAAGGGAGATTTGAGTAGGCAGTAGTAGATTATTTCTTGTAGATAGTAGATAAATAAAAAAATTAGTTAGCTACCCCTCGATCGTTTGTAAGCACCGCGATTGTTTCTACAGCGGCTTTTGCAGGAGCGTCGCCGTACAGCATGGGCGGCGCCAGTCAGGGTACATCCACGCCGATGATGTCTCCGGCGCCACCGGGTGGTCCTCAGGACATGGCAGGATACGGCATGGGAATTAACGGAAGTGACTATGGTTCACAACCCTACAATGACGGATCTATGGGATATGATCCGATGCATCAGGTAAAATTCATTTATTAGCACAATTATAATTCAAATTTTAATAACTATAAAAAATACAAATATTTAAATATTTATGGGTTGTTACTTTTGTTTTTGTGAAATAGTGTTGAAAAGTTAAATTAAACTTTAAGGGCCAGTTTTTTAATTAGAGATTTAATTTTAGTCAATTTTACTCCGTAAAAATTTTTGGAAATTTTTATATGTTAAAATTAAATATTAAGTCTGCAAAAAAAAATTTTTAAATCATGCGAAGTAATATTACAATATTGACTTTGATTTCTAAGTTCAAAATTTATTTATGAAATTTACTAATTTTTTTATAAGATATGCTTCAAGAATTAGTTTATTATTTTTTTATTTATTCGTAAAATTATAAGATAAAACACGTTGATATAAAAAAACAAATTTTATAAAAAAAAAACAAAAAAATTTAACTCTTTACGGAAAGAACAAGATGACACTGGATATCATCCCAGATCATACTCAGTGATATCTGGATTATACTCATTGTAATCTGGATTATACTAGCTACTATCTAAAAAAAATTTTCACTCAGTATAATCTGGGTCATCTTGACTAAATTTATAAAATTTTCGATAAAATAATAAAATTTAATAATAAAAAATTCAACTAATAAAATATTATTATATTATTAAATTAACTAAAAAATTCAATAATAAAATTTCAGTAATTTTAATACAAATTTGCGCAATTTTAGTAGATAAAAAAATTTTTAATTTAAACTTTTTACATAATTTGTAAAATTACATAATGTAAATTTAGAATTATTATCAATTGTGATTTATAAAGATGAAATTTTTTTTTTATTAAATATATTACCAAACAGTATTAAAAAAATACAATTATCCTCCCGGTAATTTGCTTCCAATACATTTATATTTAAAATTGCTTCTTTTTTTTAATATTGTAAATTTTTATTTGCATACAAATAAATTGGCGACAATAATTTTATCCTGAATAGAAAAACTGGCTCTAAAAAAATAAAGAAAAAAATAAAAATCTCAAAATAATAATAGCAAATAAATCTAAAGAAAAAATAAAATAATTTTTAGTGTGAAAAGTTAAATTTAGCATGTGACACTGTTTCAATAGACGCATGTGCATCCTTTTTATCCTTCCTGCACGAGTAGAGTATGTACATATAGTTTGAGCATTGTAGCGTATCTTTGACTAGTGTAACTTTGGGGATTAAAGTCGTGTATTTGTTGTTTATTTTCTATCTCTGTTTATATATTTATAAAAGTACGAGTAAAGTATACATGAATGTATGGATAAATGTAAGTGGATAGGTAGAAATACAAGTACAACGTGACAAAGGTGGAATATTCGTTAGTGTGTATGTGAAAGAGAAGTTGCTGAGTAAAGAGAGGGTTTGTTTATATGTATGTATGTATATATATATATATATATATATATATATATATATATATATATATATGTATGAAGAGTGTGCGTGTAGTGGTGAATAATATCAACACGGGGTGTATTGTTGGTGGCGTCATAAAGATGGGCTTAGCAAGTCTGAAAAGTAAAGAGAGGAAAGGTATCAGAGAGAAAGAGGAAGAGGGTGAGGGTGAGGGAGAGAATGGGTTCGAGTTGGAGTTGGGGAAAAAATTGTTGAGAAAGCTACTGTACTAGCTACTTGCTACTTGCTACTAGATTATATACTACCCTATTCGCTGTACTGTGTACGGTGGCAGCCAACGTACCAACAACCCCTTCCGCCCCTTTCGGGTTGCTTAGTATGCATTGAACTTGCAAACTCACTTTTTAGAACAGGTATATACGTTTTGAGCTTTTATACAACGCTATCGATGCCACGAGTATTCTCAAGTTGCTGTTATATATACCATACAACTGTCTTAATAAGATTTTTAGTTTTTTTTTTTTTTTTTTTTACTGTGGGTTGATTTTTTTATCTGTTTTTTTTTTTTTTAAAAGATTTTTATTTTAATTGTATGATTCATCTGTTGAATTATTATTTAAAATTAGAAAATTTTTGAATTAATTAGATGTCTAATTATATTTATTCATATTTACATTATTAAAAAATTAAAAATTTTATTTATTTAAAAATTTTTAAATAAATTATTAAAGGAAAAATTCTTGACTAAAATTTTGTAAAATAAATTTTATTTAAAAAAAATTCATTTATTATTAATTTAAAATTAAATTTTAATTGTTTATGATTTTATTTTAAAATTTTATGTATTTAATTTTATTTATTTAAAATTATTAAAAAATTTTTATATAAATAATTAAAGGAAAAATTCTTGACTGAAATTTAGTAAAATAAATTTTATTTTAAAAAAATTTATTTAGTATTAATTTAAAATTAAATTTTAACTATGATTTTATTTTAAAATTTAAGTATTAAAAAAAAATTTAACAGAAGGGTCATTTAAATTTTTAGGTCTAAATAATTGCATGTATTTTATTTTTATTTTTTTGTAAGAAATAAATTATATTTTTAAGTAGTCAGAATTGAAAATTATTCAAAATTTTGATAAAAAAAATTAAATATAATTTTTAAAATAATTTAAATAAATTTTTAATTTAAATTATTTTTCATCATTAAAGATAAATTTTATTTTTATAAATAAAATAATTTTAATTAATAATAATGAGCCTGACTACTTAAAAAATAATTAACTAACTTCTAACAGCTTGGTATTAAGTAAAAAAAATAATAAAATAATAATAAAAGTCGTGTTTAGCCTAACAATAAACAATGAACTGTGTTTGTTGCAACGGAGACAAAAAACTCCTACCCTCACCTGGTCCACAAAATTTCAAAATTAACAAAAAAAAAGCACCGCTAAAATGAATAATTTAGCTGAAGAAAAAAAAATTATTGTCACAAGCACAGTTCTTAGAGTTCCTCATCAAAGTACCGGTTTAACCTGTCAATAGTTTTTGATTAATACAACGTTTTACTGAATCTAAAAATCTAAAATTGCCTAAACCACGTAGCATTTGCCGTAACAAATAAAAATAATAATAACAGCGGTTTTGATTGATTTTGAAGAAAGATTATTAAGTGTAAAATCGGTGTCGTGTTCTTTTATTACAGTGACTTACTGCGGCTTAATCAGTTGAGTTGTAATCCATAACATCGGAATCGACAAGATTAAGAGTAAGAGAACAAGATCGTCTCTGTTGCAACAAGCACAATTGAATCTACTTGAGAATTACGCCGAGTTTTTATTATTTTATTATTAATTGTTATTGAATTTAGCTGAGTCATTATTAATTCATTTTTTAGAAATATATTTTACCAAGTCTTAAATTTACAACGATTTTTAAAAATCTTGTGCAATACGTGATTGGAAAATTTATTCAGGCTTTAATTTATAGTTTATTATTATTATTAATAATATAATTATTTTAAGTTACTGATATTGATTTTACTTTAAGTGCAATAAGAATCATGTAGACTTAGATATTAAATGTAGATAATAAAACTCTAGAAAAAAAAGTAGAGTAATTATAAAATAATATAAAAGAAAAAAAATTAAATTAAATGATTTCATTTTTTAAAGATTACTTTTAAAGATTACTTTATGCGTAGAGCTTTAGGCTGATAATATAAATAAAAGTTTCATTTGAATCGTCTTATCTGAAAATAGTGTAATTTTACGGCGTGTTACTGCCATTCAATATTGGGTGTTTGAGGTCATGCGGATTGAATTCAGTATGAATATAGATATAGAAATAAAAAAGAAAATATTTGTGTATAAAGTCAATTTTTCTATGCATATACATATATTATATGATGCGATTTTGGGGGGTTAAATAAACGTATCTGGCATAGGCGCATGTTAAAACTATCGCTCTTGGCTTACGGATATTATCATTGTTATTTTTTTCGATGCTAAATTCATGCCAATTGCTAGCAATAAATAAATTTCGCTGAATGTGTATGTCATTCAAAATTTCATTGTGGAACAAAAACATCAGATTTTTGTGATCAGATATAGTTTATTTTATATGTGATCATATGTGAGTCATTTATAGAAGATATATTATTTTTATTGGTAACATATCATTAGAGATGTGTCTTTCATGTAATTGTATATGATTATCCGGTCATATATATGATTTTACATTATCCATAAATAAGTAGCATCATATATGATTGATAAAAACAACCAGATAGAATTTATATGATTTTATTTATAACAAATTATAATTAATTTTTAAAATTAGTATAGGCAATCAGATAAAGTCATATATGATTTTTGTATCTGGTATCAAAAAAATTATAATAGTTTTGCAGAATAATCATTTATAAAAAAGTCACAATGAAACAAATTAAAACTTTAAATTGAAAAATTAATATCATATGTGTATTTCTAAATACATATATTATCATATAACAGTTCAGATATAGATTATTTAAAAAATTTTAGAGGAAATTATATGAGTGTTTATAAATTTTATTTATTTACGAAATAGAACCATATATGATCTAATGAAACCACATAAGATCATATAGGACGTCTAAAGGCATATTAGATCATATGAATCATATCATAGGTCAAATAAAGCTTATTATAATCATGTAAGTCATATATGACAACATAAATCTATATTTAATCATATTTAAGCTGTATATGATCACTAAAACCATATATGATCATATGAAATCATAACTAATGATATTTTTTAAGATATAAGCTCATCTCGATATTACACTCATCGAGACCTTTCATTTGAGTACCCACATCAATTTTTCATATATTTCATATATTTATATATATATTATATATATGTATATATGAAAAATATATCAAAAATGCATGTGGGTACTCAAATGAAAGCTCTTGATGAGTGTAACATCGGGATGAGCTTATATCTTCAAAAATATTAGTAATTAAGAAATTACTTTGTATCTCGTAAACTATTAATATTTTTAACGATATGAAGTCACCCCGATGTTATACTCATCGAGACCTTTAATTTGAGTACCCACATCAATTTTTCATATATTTCATATATTTATATATTTTATATATATGTATATATGAAAAATATATTAAAAATGCATGTGGGTACTCAAATGAAAGCTCTTGATGAGTATAACATCGGAATGAGCTTATATCTTAAAAAATGTCGATAATTAAAAAATGACATTGTATCTCGTGAATTATTGACATTTTTAAAGATATAAGCTCATCCCGATGTTACACTCATCAAGACCTTTCATTTGAGCACCCACATCAATTTTTCATGTATTTTATATATTTATATATATATTATATACGTTTTATTATTATTATATATATGTATATATCAAAAATGCATGTGGGTACTCAAATGAAAGCTCTTGATGAGTGTTATATCGGGATGAGATTATATCTTTAAATATGTCAATATTTAAGAAAGTAAAGTACAATTTAACAAAACTTATTATTTAATAACACAAAATTTTATTTATTTATAGTTCACAAGTCACGGCAGTCACATAGTGACTGCAAGGTTGCTAATATGATCTTATAAGGCATAAAATTATCATATATAAACCATATATGATCATATAAATATAATAATAAATAAAACATCGTATATCTGATCACTTTCATACATAAATCCTTTCTTTGCATGATTGCATGCAAAAAAATTTCTTGTTTAAATCACTCAGCCGACGCGACGATTACAATAAAATTTATTTTATTTATTTATTTATCAAAATTCTTATGTTTTATTGTTTTTTTTTAATAGGGAAAATTTTTCTAAATGTTTTGTTTATGCACACTTTTTATTATTATTTATTAATTTATTTGACTTACTGTTTTGTTGTGGTTGGTTGGGTTTAAATAAAAATGGGCTAAATTAAAATAACTATCTAAGTTAAATTGAAAAAAAAAAACAATGATGACACGCAGGGCAAGGGATTGGCTGCGGGGGCTGGATGGATGCACCGTGAGGCCATGCCGGAGTTTCCGCCGCTCCACGATTCAGCGGATTCCGATTCTGATTCTCGAGAGAACGAAAAACGACCACGGGTTTAGGTGTATGTACTGAATTAACGCGATCAATTTTCCGATATTGTTTACTGTATAATAAATCAAAAGATAACACATAATACTGAAGAGAGATCTTACACTTACACATACACATATACTGATAATTATTAATTAGTTACTGTTATAGCAAAAGTGTACTAATTACTCTGACAAGAAATAGAATGAATGAGAGAAAGTACGTGTGAACGCTTATACGAGATCAAAAATTATAGTTTGATAAATAAATAAATGATCAATGTAAATTTACTTGGTTGCTATACAAAAAAAAATAATTATATATTTCTCTAATTAATTACAAAAGTTTAGAGAATTATTAAAAATGTTGCTCACCATTTTCATTTATTTATTTAAATTCATTTTTTTTTAATTATCAATTATAAACTTTAATAATTTTTATTGACAATATTTACATGTTTTCACAAATGAAAAAATTTGTATACGATTTTTAAATTTTAAAATTAAAATAGTTTTAAGCAATATCATTAAATATCATATTTTATATAAGTATATGCATGTATATTGGGAATAATTATCAAAATTTGACATATTTTTTAATTTTAAATAAAAAATTGTAATAATTTTTTTTTTTCTTAATATTAAATTAAATATTAATATTTCTTCAATATTTTTTATTAAATTATCTAAATAAAATAGTTAAAACTTTTTTTTAAACAGAAAAAAATTTTTTTTTAATTAAAAAAAAATTAAAATTATGTCAAATTAAAAAAAAACCAAATATATGGATATATGTATAATTTTTCCGTCCTCATGTCATGCGTTTATTTCTCTCATCTTCACATTTGATTAAAAAAAAAAAAAAAAAAAAAAACAAATTATATTTTTAATTAAGGATTATTATTCTTTATAATTAATTTTAAATTTTTCGTTATTACCAATATATATAGATATATTTTTTTTTAATTATCAATTGGTGTGTTTAGTTAGTTGAGATGCTTATTATTATCAAAAGAATAATATCTCACTGAGTTTAATTTATAAGTTCTCATTTATCATATCAATTAATTGAAATTTAACCAAGTAATACATGTATTAGTGTCGATAAACAATTTATAATTTATAACTTAAACTAATTAAGTTACTATTTGATTTAAATTTTTTTGATCACTATTATAATTATTAATATTGTTATTAATATTAAGTTGGAATATTGTATCTGCATGTTTATTTAAAATGTAAGAAGGCATTTATAGCACGTGCCGGCTTTTAATCTATCATTTTTTTATTATTAATTATTATTATCGACACCAATTTTTTAAAATTTCATGAGCTTGAAATTATTAGACAATTTTGGTTTTAAAAAAAAAAATTTTTTTTAAATTTTGTTAAAACTAGAAAAAAAAACCAAAAAATTTTTTAAAGTCTGATATTTTCAGTATCATTAAATTTCACATTTCTGCATCAATCACCTTGAGTAGGTTTCATGTCTGTTACTTTGTATACATCTTCACATATTTATGTATTTTTTATGTACATACATAATAGATATGTTAGAACAAAAAAAATGTTTAGTAATATTATTGTTATAAACAATCAAAAGAGCAACATTTCAATAAAATTTTTTTTTTAATTTATTTTTTTTTATTTTTTGTTTCAAAATTATTATTTTTAATTTACACTGAATTTTTGTCACAAATTAATTTAATATAAAAAAAAAATTTTAAAAGTGAACTTTTGAAAATTGTAAAATTTTTTTTTATACATCCAAAAAAAAATAAGTAAAATTTTTATTTAAAAAATTAGTAAAATTTTAATTTAAAAAATTTAAAACTAAAAAAAAATTTCGCTAGATATAAAATTTTTTTCAATATTAAAAAATGGAATTTTATAATAAATTTTCCACAAAAATTCAGTGTAATTAGTCGCAAAAAAAATAAAAACAATTTTCACATGACACTAAATAAAAAAAATTGGGTTGTATGGCCAATAATTTGCTTTCAGGAGCTGTCGCCTTGAAATCCTTAGAAGACGAAGCATTAATAAAAGCATATTTTGTTTTTTAAATTTGATCACTCAAACTGTGATCATTAAGTTCACTAAAATGAACAAATACGAACTAAGATCGATATTAATTACATAAGAATAAGAATAATAATATTAATAATAATAACAATAAAAAAATTATTTATCTCTTGAGTAAATACGAGGAGCATTGATAAATCATCGATCATAAAAAACCCGGCAATATTTTTCACTAAAAACTCCTTGTATCTGCCGCCTTTTTCAATAATCCCTCGAAAAAAACTAAAAACGAATTAATAAATAAATAAATAATTAAAAGAAATAAAAAAGAGGGAAACGAAGCAATGGTCCTTCGACACAACAATGATGTATACGATTTTTCAACATGAAAATATAATATATTGTAGCTATATATATATATATATATATATATATATATATATATATATATATATATATATATATATATATATATATATATATATTATAAATATATATTATAAATATATATAGGAAAATAATGAAATAATTAAAAAATAAAAATAGTCTCTAGGTTTAAATACCAGCTAAGATCACTTGCTTTGTATCACTTATTTTATTTTTGTTTTTTATATATAAATATATATATTATATTATATATAATTATTGAAAAAAAATCATCAATGCCATTATCATTAAACGTGATCAAATTTTCTACAATAAGTCTCGAATTAACGGACACATTTTATTATTTGTTTATAAAAAAAAAAAAAAAAGAAATAAATAATTACTTAAATATGTTACTAGATGAATTGTCTTGAGTGATATATAAGGTGTGCTAATTAATAAATAAATTTTCAAGAGACAAAAAGTAAATAATTAGTGTTTAGAAACTAAAATAAATAAAAAACGGAAAGGATGGTTTCCTTTTTTATTGTAAAAATATTGAGGCGATAAAACGAGCACACTATTGTAAGTTAACAATTATTATTTATTGTTAACGTAATTAACGTCGTATTCGAGAGAAATTGACTAAAAGTAGTTGTTTTTAATGTTTACTTTATTTTGCAAAAAAAAAATTTCAAAAATTCCGTACATGAAAAAAATGGACTGGCAACAAGCGAATGTTGATAAACATGTACTCGGAAAGATCAGGGTTCGAATCCTGGTGACTGTTTTTTTTTTTTTTTTTTTTTTTGAAATGTTTTAATAACTATTTTTGGGCAATTGTCTGACTCGTTGCGACCAGTACAAGTGCATACGGCACAGCTAGTATACGAGTAATAAAAAAACGTTGATGTTAATGTATAAATAAAAAAAATGAAATCATTTACAGAAGTCTTAGGCACTACACAACTTTTATTGATTTAAATAAATATTAATTATTAATTAATAATAAAAAAACAGAGAAAATACGATTAATTGAATTAATTAAGGACACTAAAAAAAATAAGGTTTTAAAATCTTAATACGTATTATTGTGAATTATTATGAATTTGCTGTATAAATATTAATAATAATAATTATAATTATGATAATGATATTTTTACTCATAATCAATCCCTTGATCTATAATTATTTAAACATATATTTTACGTCGCCGTCCTAGTTTGTTTTTGTCCATTTAAATTGTGTTTTTATCGATATTTTGTAAAACGGAACCATTTTTATAATCACTGACGTTATCAGTAGGAAGAATTTATATTTGATTAGTTTTTAGATTTTTTTTTTCTTTTAAAATTAGTGATTTATTTTATTGTAATTATTGCAGATGCGATGACGTTGGTAAAGTGTGATGGTTACGAGATACGACAGTATACCATAAGATTATTGTAATGATAAATAAAAAACATTATGATAAACTCAATAAAATGCTATTAAATTATTTGTGGTTTTATTTTTTATTCAATATTATTGTTTTATTCATAATTTTGACACCTATAAATATTTTAACAAAAAATTTTGTTTGTAAATTATTTATTTAATTTCTATAATTAAGTTGCTGAGAAAGTCGATGAAAGTTTCAATATAAATTTTGAATAATTTTAATCCATCTTGTTCCCATAAATTTAATAATTATTTTATTTGCCAAGGACACAAACAAATAATTAAAAATTTTTGACATTTTTCAAAATTTTCCACATAAAATATTGGAAGAATTTCCCCATTAATTTCTTCTTGCTCCAAAAGTCCAAAAATTATTCTAAATGCAATTTTTTTAAAGTAATTAATAAATTCACTCGTTTAAAAAATTAAAAAAAAAATTTATTTCAAGATAATTTTTTTTTAGAAAAAAAAATTAATAATAACTTAAGTTATTATTTATCAATAATTTTTCTAAAATACTTGGATAAAAAATTTGAATTAAATATATTTCAGTAATATTCTGATTTCTTCTGGTATTTAAAAAAAATTAAATTATAAATAATTTATTGAATCACAAAATAATTATGAAAATTAAATTAACCGACGTCTAAAAATTTTTAGAATTTTTTTTTTATTGAAAAAATTATTACAAAAAATTTTTAAAAATTTTCATTTGTAAAAAACTTGAAAAACTATAAGTGCAATTTTTAAAAAATATTTCTTAGTTTTAATTTCATAAATGAAAAATCATCAAAAAATTAAAAAAAAAGCTAACTTTAGTATTATAAATAATTTACATAATAAAAATAGTAAAAAGTATCTGAAATATATTTAATTTATTTATTAAAGACCTAAACTATATTATAAAATTTTTTTCTGCCGGTCAATTGTCTGCAGATCAGCGGTCGTGTCACTAAAAAAATTTTAGGAAACAATTAAAGTCCTATAATTTAAAATTAATAATTAATTCCTTAACCTGTAGATAAAAATTAAAAAAAAAAAATATTAATTAATAAAGAAGGGAGTAAAAAAAAAACAAATAATAAATCCATACGATTAATAATGAAACGTAACGCGTTTATTTTGTTATTAAATATATTTAATTAATAATAATAATATTAATATTTATATAATTTATTTTATTTATATATTTTGTTTCGGTTATTAAGAGATCGAAGTGTCGATTATTTGCAAAAGTATGAAATTCTACCGAGCCTCCTCGTCAAAATCTAGTGACGAATTGTGAATATTATCGACAGGGTAATTTTATTTATATAATTTCAAATAAATTAATTCATTAATTATTTCATATTAATCTTTGTTGTTTAAATTTATTTTCTTTTTTTTTTTTTTTCTAATCATTAAATTTTAATCCACTCTCATTACCATTTATACCATATGTATATATTTATAATTATAATTATTATTATTAATAATAATAATGTGTCAATGTATGTGTATTTATACGGCGTGTACAGATTTTTTTAAAAATTATTTTAGTATTTATTTAGATAAGTAGAAAAACCCTTAATTGTAATATTATTTACGTGTAATTATTAATTTAATTAATAATTTATTTATTCATTAAATGCAAGTAATGAAACGTATGTTTGTTTATTATTAATCGATTATTAAACGAATAAATAGTCTCTCACTAATCAATGGGCATCAGCAGTTTAATTTATTTTATTACTCACTCCTTTAATTGAACTTATTTTATTATTATTTATTATTTATTATTTAACTAACTAATTTTCTTTTAATTATTTGTTCTGCATTTAATTAATTTTTTTTTCGTTTTATTTTTTTTTATTATTAATATTCAAATAGTTTATGAACAGTTTGAAAAAATTAACTAGCATTGAATACTTTTTTTTTCACCCGGGTTTCGATCAAGGTTCAGGCGCGAATTTTTTTATTTATTTACCTAATTATATTACAGCGCTAACAAATTCCGCGGTTACAATTTTTTTATTTACTAGATTTTATTTTATTTATTTACTTTTTTACAACGTCGCTTTTTTTTTTCGTTCAAATCTTTACTCCCTGTTTTGGTTTTATGTAAGTGGCGGTGGTTTACTGATTCATGAAAAATTAACATAAATATTTTTAAAAATATTAAAGTAAAAATTTTAAGAATTTTTTTGCGCTCTTAAATTTATTTTTTAATTTTAAATTTGTTATAAAATTTTTATCAATTTTTCAAATTTATTTTCTCTATAATAATAATTATACAGAATAATTAATAATAATTAATTATTATTTAATAATTAGTTAATTAGTAATTAATTAATAATTATTAATCAGCATTTATTAATGAGTAATTAATTTTTAATAATTAGTTAGTAATTAATTTTTAATTAGTAATTAATTTTTAATTAGTAATTAATTTTAATTAGTAATTAATTTTTAATTAGTAATTAATTTTTAATTAGTAATTAATTTTAATTAATAATTAATTTTTAATTAGTAATTAATTTTTAATTAGTAATTAATTAGTGATAAATTATCAATAATTATTTATTAATAATAATTATTAATTAAAATTATTATTTAATAATTTATTAATTACTTCACAAAAAATTTCTTAAAATTTTTCTAAACAATAAATTATTCTTTTTTTCTAAAAAAAAAAATAAAAATTAATTTTCAATTTCAAAATTAATCATTCAAACATTTCGTATACACGACACAAAAATATTTTTCATGAATCTCAATAAATATAATTATTATCAAAATAATACTTCGTAAACATTTAAATATTAATTTGTTTTTATTAATTATAAATTTTATTGTTTTATTGTTTTTTACAATTGAATAAATCTACCGATATCAATGAATTATTAATTAATAATTAATAATAAGAAAACTGGCATGGAGTAATTTACAATTAAAAATTGAACTCGAGATTTTTTTTTTTCAAAAATGGTAAGTTACATGAAGACGATAGATAGCAAATTATTCACGGGAGAAATATATATTTACATATGTTGTATATGTATCAATATGTATTTATTAAATGTAATATATTTTCGTTTTAATAGTAATTCGTTTTATTTACCATTATCATTATTTATATTATATAAATTATTTTGTTAATATTAATATTAGGTTTAAATATTTAAAGCGGCATATTCTAACCGATGACTTTCTTTTTTATAAATTTATTTTTACGGAAACTCGGAAATACCGCAAACATAATTTTAATTATTTTATTAATTGTATAAGAAACGGCATGTAAATTCTAATTCCAACATTAAATGGTAAGAAATAACTATATAATTTCGTTTTTTTATTTTTTACTGATTTTTAGATTAGTTTATTTATGTATTTATTTTATATTTCATAATAAACGCGCATTTGTCATTATTTTATGACTGACGTCAAGGATTATTATCATTATCGTTATCATTATTATTATTATATTAATTTACACATACATCCAAGCTCTGTATACCATTCATGCTATTTATTTTATTCAAACGATCGTACAATTTATCTACAGTAGTCTTTTGTTTGTCTTTGTAGCTTAGACAATTGTTTAATTCATTTTCAATTTAATTATTAAGATTTAAATAATTAGATTTTTTATTTTCAATTCATCGTTTATTTATTTTGTAAATTTGGTCTGATTTAAAACAATATTATTAGATTTCAAATTATCAACTCAGTTGGAAGGAGGGATGTTATTGCGTTAATGCTTTCTACAATTTGGATTAGATTTATCACAGAAAAACATCGTTAATTATAAATTTTACTCACATTTAACGCCTGTCATGCATAATTAGTTAATAATTTTTACCAAAACACAAATTTTATTTTAAAAATAAAAAATGACAATTATTATTTCATTGAAAATAAATTTATGCCAATTTTTAATAATCTTAATTTTATTTTAATTTTTTGCCAGATATACAATTCTAAATTAATTACTCGCAATTAACCAATGGCAGTATATCAAATGTGTTAAAAATTTTGATCTAATTACACAATCATTTTTTTTTATTATTCTTATTATTAAATTATATAAAACAATTAAACAGAAGAATTATTAATTAATATTATCTTCAATCCATTTGTTATTATTAATAAGCACCTTATTTAATAGACAATTTAAAGTACCAAAATTTTAAATTATTATTCACGAGTAAATAAGATAGTAAGCAGATTAATTAATTTAACAATTATTTCTTCACAAATCTTTATACAATTAAAAATTTTGCGTCAAAAAACTTGGTGTTAAAAATTTTTTGTTAAATATTTAACACTTTTATGTGTAATTTAATATTTATTTTGTTAAATTAATACAAAAAAGTGTTAAATATTTAACATAAAAATATTTTAACACATTAAAATATTTAAATATTTAAAATATTTTATATTTTAACATAAAAATTTTTAACACAAAAAATTTTTTAACGCAATGACGCAAAATTTTTTACTTAGTCTGATTTTTCACCATAAAATTTGAACGGACAACGGATAGAATAAAATTATTAACGCACGGCGTAATTTAACATGATAATCTATTATTAATTAATTGAATAATAATAATAATAATAATAATCTAATTAATGAATGAATAAAATCCGTGAATCTCAACCCTGAAGACTAAAATTTGGCAATAGCTACAATAAAAAATTCGATGCATTTACAATAAAAGTAACCATTATATCTTGATAATAAATTTGACAAGTTAAACCCTGTTACATATAATATTAATAATAAAAAATGAATCAGCTCAATGAAATATTCGATTGGCTTTAATCATCTTTGCACACTTAATTAATAATAAACCTTTCTCACGTTTAATTTATTTATACGTTTGTTTTGACCTTAACTACATCTTAATCTCTCTTGCTCTCAAAATTCTCAGTAATCATTTATCCCTTTATTTATTACACAATTATTAAATTACCAGAGAATCTATTTAGGATTTAATTTAATTAATTTATTTATTTAAAGTGTAGTGAAAACACGAGAGTGATATCTAAACGCAATGATTCACGCGTTAATAGAGGCGAGGAATAAAACATAGATTTTTTTTAATATTTATAACTCGCCAGACGATCGCACTTTTGGATTAATTTGTTAAATTAATTATTAATATTTATTATTATTTATAATGAAATTTCTGTCTTAGTTCATTAAAACCGTTCACCGAGATCGCTTTCAGTTGTCAGTCCACAAATATATGAAGCTCTATTTTATTTGATAACTGACCCCGGTGACCCGGACAGTGTGATAATCTATTATGAGAAATTTAATTAAAAGTCTTTCATTATTATTATTATTATTATTATTATTATTATATATCAATATAAGCACTTGATCGATTTGCTTTGTTAGTTTTTTTTCTTTTGTCTATTATTATAATTATTATTTATAGTTATTTATAGTATTTATATATTTATAATATTTATAATTTTAATTATTTGTTCCAACCACGAGAATCGACGGTCACTGACACGATTATCGTTAAATAATAGTGAGAATCCGGCTCACATACCAACTCAATAAATGCCAGCATGTCACGCATCCAATAGTACACAAGCTAGCTAATTTATCTTTTTTTTTATATAATAATAATCATAATAAATTTTATTGGAATAATAACAATCTGATGATACAGTAAAAAATTTTTTGTTTCAATTATTTTTTTTTTTTTTTTTTAATTAATTCTTATGCATTAAGATTTTATTAATTAAAAATAATCTATTAATTTAAAAAAAAAATGTCAAATTAATTAAATTATTTCTTCATCAAAATTAAAAATTTTTTATAGCTGGTATTAATATTGACATTTTTTAAGACTAAATATAAAATTTTAATTATAAATTTTTACATTAATTTAAAAGAAGAAATTTTGTTCCAAGAATTATTTTTAAAAATTTTATATTGAATTAAGAAGAAAAATTTTTTAATAAATTTAAATTAAAAAAAAAAATTTCTGCCTGATTCAAAACAGCTGAATTCGTCACAATAAATTCTTTTGGTAAAAAATAATTTTTTACTTTTTATCAGTGCCGAATATTAATTATAAATTTTAAAAGAAAAAATTTCGTTCCAAGAATTATTTCAAAAAATTTTATATAGAATTAAGAAAAATTCTTTAATAAATTTAAATTAACTTTTGGTAAAAAATAATTTTTTCGGTGTGAAATATAATAACAAAAAATTTTTACTGCAAATCTCTTTCTTCTTTATAATAATAATAATAATCTTTAAGCAATCTTGAAGTCCAGCCGATCAAGCGCGTTAATAATCGTATAAAAAGCGGCTCTTTGATAGAAGACCTGTTCGCTGGCCGTCAAGATTGGACGCATCGCAAGTTGGCATGTAATTAAACATAATAATAATATATAATCTTTAACAAATAAATCGATTCAATATAATAAACGTCGTATAAATACGCATATACTTATTTTAAACGTATTATATACATAATTAGATAAAGTTATAATTTATAATAATAATATAAGAAGATATAGCTATAACTATAATTAATATTAAATAAATAAAGAAACAAAGTGTCCTTCCCTATTGATGAAAGGCTGATCAGCCGTATTATCAAAAAGTGACCCCTTCTGGTCGTCGTTTAATTAACTAAGACAACAACAGTCTTAAGAAGATGGATTGGCGGCGCCTCACTTGACTTTGCAGGCAGAAAGACCCCGCGAAGAAGCTTGGACATCGCCGGACCACCGTCCAGGGTCCCACGTTGGCTAGCACCAATCGTCTTCGTCGCTGTCGGAGTGCCGGGACCGGGGTATCCTTTGCTTGCTGGAGGACAACCCGGCTGAGGGCGGCTTGAACCCGTTGGGAACCGGGCTGGGCAGAAGCCGACCGCCGCGACCCATAGCGACCGCTTGCTCGAAGCTGAGTGGGCACTGAGGCGGCCCCGCCGGTGGAATGTTCCCCATGTGGTGGACTGGAACTTGTGCCGGGTGGTGGCCCATCAGGTGGGGCCCGTGGGTCGGCGATGCGTTCAGCTTCGGGAAGTTTATGTTCGATGGCTTCAGCTGGAGCGTCGATGGCTTGTTCGGCGTTGGGGGCAGACGACGGCCTTGCCCACGGCGGGTTACTAGCACCGGGTAGCTGTGCTGGTGCGGGTGATGGTGGTGATGAGGGTGGATCGGCTGACGGCGAGACGCTGGGCTCGGGCTCCGGGAACGCTGTTCCAGGCTCGTCGTTCCGTAGTGCCGGCCGTGGTCCATCCGGTGGACCGGGCTCGGCGATCGCGCCGGACTCGTCGACGCGCTCCATGGACCTAAGGTTTTTTTAGAAGGTTAGTTTTGTGAGGCTGGTTACTTTGGGAGAGTAATGCGGGATTTAAGGGTTTTCAAGCTGAGGTAAGTGCGGTTTTTTTTTGTGCTGAAGGTGATACTGAAGGTAGCAAATAATAAATTTTTAATGATACTGAATAAATAAAATTTTGCTTTATTAAATAATGACTTTTGTTAAATTGAACTGTATTTTCTTAACTGTTGACTTTTTTAAAGATATAAGCTCATCTCGATGTTACACTCATCAAAAGCTTTCATTTGAGTACCCACATGCATTTTCATATATTTTTCATGTATACATATATATAATATATATAAATATATAAAATATATGAAAAATTGATGTGGGTACTCAAATAAAAGGTCTCGATGAGTGTAATGTCAGGGTGAGCTTATATCTTTAAAAATGTCAGTAGTTCACAAGATACAAGGTCATTTCTTAAATACTGAAATTTTTAAAGATATAAGCTCATCCTGATGTTACACTCATCAAGAGCTTTCATTTGAGTACCCACATGCATTTTCATATATTTTTCATATATACATATATAATATATATAATATGTAAAATATATGAAAAATTGATGTGGGTACTCAAATAAAAGGTCTCGATGGATGTATTGTCGTGATGAGCTTATATCTTTTAAAATGTCAATAGTTCACAAGATACAAAGTAATTTCTTAATTACTAATATTTTTGAAGATATAAGCTCATCCCGATGTTACACTCATCAAGAGCTTTCATTTGAGTACCCACATGCATTTTTGATATATTTTTCATATATACATATATGTAATATATATAAATATATAAAATATATGAAAAATTGATGTGGGTACTCAAATGAAAGGTCTCGATGAGTATAACATCGGGGTGACTTTATATCGTTAAAAATATTAATAGTTTACGAGATACAAAGTAATTACTTAATTACTAATATTTTTGAAGATATAAGCTCATCCCGATGTTACACTCATCAAGAGCTTTCATTTGAGTACCCACATGCATTTTTGATATATTTTTCATATATACATATATATAAATATATGAAATATATGAAAAATTGATGTGGGTACTCAAATGAAAGCTCTTGATGAATATAATGTCAAGGTGAGCTTATATCTTTAAAAATGTCAATAGTTCACGAGATACAAGGTCATTTTAAGAAATGACTTATGTATCTAGAGATCGAGAATTTTCGAATGCAGCCTAAATACTTATCATCATAAATTGATCATCGGTAAGAATGATATGAAATCGTGAATATCTTCAGTATCATTAATTTTATGTTTTTTTTTCTTGATAATTAAAGAAAATTTTGTAAATAATGTTACTGATAGAAGACAATTTTTTTTATTAAAAAAATTGATAAATTGCAACTTCAGTATCATAATTGAAGAAGATGATAAATTTTTTTTTTTATTACATTCAAATTATAAAAACTACTTAAAAATTTTGCAATTATAACATTCCCAATTTTAATTTATTATAATTATAATTTATGTAATGATAATTTTGAATAAAAATATGCCCATCACAAAATTTTACTTATTTTTTTAAAATTATATATATATATATATATATATTACAATCGTCAAAATTAAAACTCAAAATGAATCATTTTCTTCAATATGTGCATAAAGCCCAATAACAACTATATCACATACCTAGATACCAGCATGATACGCTAATCATCGAAAAAAATCGTGTAAGTGAGATGAACGTGTTTTCAAAGCACATGCATCTGTCACGTGCATTTTTCGATTGTGTGTAATATACATTGTATACCATATATTCCAAATAAATAGTACATGTGTTATTATGATTATTATTATAAATTTAAATTCAACAAAACAAACATAAATAAAATAACAATTTTTGTAAACAATAAAATTGCGATATGTGTTGCTCTAATCTAGTGTCGTGTTGGTAGAGTGTTTTTTGTTGTTATTGTTTGTGTAAACAAAAAGATGTTGTACTTCGTGCTGTAATAGGATTTAATTATAATTATAAAAAGTAATAATAATAATAGCAGTAAATAATACAAAAAAAAATTGCAAAAGCTCAAACAATTAATTAAAGAAGAAAAGGGTGGAGGATAGTTAATACAGTAGTTTTGATTATTTTTTTGGATTTTTGTGATAATTTACCATCGTCATAATAGTCGTAGTGGTCGTAATAGTCTGTGTAGAGCGCATAACCCAAAAGAATGAGAAAAAAAACATATTACATCAAGTCACACAGAGCTCTGCCTCTTGCGAAGAAATATTTGTAGCAACATTCATGATTATTGTTAATGATTTTTTATCATAAGCTTTCAATTATTCTCTTATTTTCTTAAGCAACATAAAAAAAATATGAATCAATAATTAACATTATTCATAATAACAAAAATTATCGTGTCTAAGGATCAAAGTCTTCGAAATTTAAAATTCAGATCAACAATTAAATTTTGCACATAAACATAAATTGTAATTAAATTGAAACAATTAGAAAAATAAAAAACACATCAACATTTAGAGTCGGGGAAAAAAGGCAAGACTTGATCCTTTGATACGAATTTTTGAGCAGTTTTTATATATTTTTTTGTTCTATGTAAAGGCTTGTTAATTATAAAATTAATGAAATTATTTAGTGGCTTTAATTCTACTTTTTAAGTTTTTGCTGTTATTATGAATAATTTTAGATCTAAAAATAATTCTCAGCTGAAGGACGATAAACACGAGTTAGTAGTAACACTTATGAAGAATATAAGCAGTTCGTACCTCTTTTATGCCGATGATTGTACTGCGAATGTGGATGATGAATGTGTCGTTGAATTTCCACGACATTGGTCACTGTATCGCTAAAACCAACATCATGGTACTGGGGTTGATGGTGATCATATCTTGGTCTTCTCGATGGCGAAGGTGATCTATGTAATGGCGAATGTCTTCTAAAAATTTTTATATTTTTTAGATCAAGCTTGCAGTACTAATGAAGAGTATGAAAAATTTATTTAATTGAATTATTTTAAGAATTAAAAAATTTACTGAAATAAAATATAATTTTATTTTTTTCGTTTAAAAATATTTTATGCTAAAAAGTCAAAATTTAATAAAAAAAACTTCATTTTTAAAAATCTAACTATCGAAAATATTCAAATTTTTCATGACAGATTTAACAGAAAAATAATAAAGTTAGCCGACATTTTTTATTTTTTTATTTTGCTTAATTTATTAAATTATAACTAAAAAATATTTTTAAAAAATTGCACTTATAGTTTTTGAAGTTTTTAACAAATGAAAAAAATTTTTTTGTAATAATTCTTTAATAAAAAAAAATCATAAAATTTTTTAGATGTCGGCTAACTTAATTTTTATGTTAGCAAACGTGTAAAAATTTTTGATTTTTTTTATTAATTAAATTACGACTAAAAAATTTTTTCTAAAAAATTGCACTTATAGTTTTTCAAGTTTTTTACATGTAAACATTTTTTTTTTATTTTTTAATTGAAATTTAAAAAAAAAAATATCTAAAAAATGAAGAATTTAAAATTTAAAATTGAAAAATTTAATTAATTTTTTTTCTTAAAATTTTTTTAAAAAGTGCACTAAAAAAATTATAATTAATTATTTTAGTAAAATTTTACATTCTAAACATGCCTAAAGTGATAAAAAGTAAAAAAAAAAATTTTTCATATTTTTATACATAATTTTTTAAGTAAAAAAAATCTTATCTTTCTGAAAAAAAATACCTTAAACTTGGTGACCGTGAATGAAGTCGTGGATGAAGTGGTTGCGAATGAATTCGATCGCCAGTATGCGTTAAACTTTCAAGGCTTCCCACACGTGAATCACTAACTACATCCTGTAGATCCTTCAAATGAAAATTAGTTAATAAATAAAAAAGAAATAAAAAATAAATTAAATAATTAAAAAAATAAAACTAAGGAATTATCCTGTTAAATCATAGGTATCGTTGGTTCCTTTGCTTACAAATTCATTTTTTTTATTGTCAAATCATTGATTAATGATCGGACGTCTTTTGCCTCCAACTCTTTTCCAACCACGTCTATTAAATGAAGAATTTTTGAAAAAAAAAATTCTTATTTAAAGACGTAAGGAGACAGCGTTTCTTTATCAGCGAAGTAGAGAGCTCAATAGTTCAAATGAGTATGAATTAAAAAAAAAAAAGTAAAGAATGGTTTATTAAATAATTATTAAAAATGCTATTGCTGTTTTATTAAAGCATGCCGTATCTAGAATCATGCGCATGCATTTTGTGTTTTCGTAAAAATATGTAGAATAAAATATTTCTTCAGTGAGTTTTAACTTTTGAATGTGAATAATTAATGTAAAAAGTAAATAATAAATTTTAATTGTATGATTGTGACTACCTGCTATCGCCTATGAAAGATCTATCGTTACTTACCACAATTAGTGTTTTATTTTTACACATTAGTTTTATTTAACTTAATTATTATTTTATAAGTATTGTAAGTAACACGAGGATGAAAGCAGCTAGGGATGGGTGAGACTTTTCACTAACACTTACTGAGTATGACTATTTTTACAACTAACCCCTTTTTATTAAAAAAAATCTAAATAATCGTCTTTGGAGTGGAAAGTTTGTTTAAGTTACGTCTACGGGATATTTCGTCTAGTCTATCGCCGGAATTTTGATCCAATTCTAATGACTATACATATATCTATCAGAAAAATTAGAGTTGTTCTAGTTGATAATTAAGTGTAACAGATGAAGTAATGATATTGAGACTTTCTGCTTCTTATTTTTAATTTAAAATGGCCAGTTGATTTTACTTTTTTAAAAAATTTGGATGAAAAAAAAAATTAGTTAAGGAACCATTTAATTTGAACCTGATCAGGTTATATAAATTGACAGATTCTTGTAAGGTTTTGTTATTAATGAATGCCTCATAACTTTAAACTCATTGACCAAATGGTCAATTAAAATTTACCAAGTAGATTATTTTTACAAATAAGGTAAAAGACCCAGTTATTGACCCTTGCAATATTATTTTAATTAACAAAAATAAATCAGCTTTAATAAATAGAATTTTTGAATTATAAATTTTAAAATAATTAATTTTTCAAGAAGATTTTGTTTTTTTTTACTTAGAATAAAATTGCAAGTGTCAAACAACTAGGCCAGTGTCAAAAATTGGGTCTTTTATCTTATATAGATTAAATATTACCAGAATTTTTTTTTAATTTATGCAGAGCAAAAATTAAAATTGTCAAATTAAATTAAATGTATAGAATCATTATTATAATAGATAAATTAAAATTAATATTGATAATTTCTTCTCTTCATTTAAAATAAATATAATTAAAAAATAGTTATTGATTTAAATTTTCAAAAAATAAAAATTTAATTTTTAATTAAGTTTGAAATGAGTTGACTGAAAATAAAAAATTTAATAAAAGAACCATTAAATTTGAACCTGATCAGATTACATAAATTGACAAAACTCGTCTAAGGTCATGTTGTAATCATTTTTGATAAATATATTGTTTAAAAATGATCAAATCTAGATAATTTATAAAAAAGGAAAAATGGCCTTTAATAAAAGATAAAAGTTGACTGAGTTTAATCAAAAAGATGAAAAATAAACTAAAAGAAAAAGTTTTTTGAATTGAAATTGGACCGAGCCGACACCTTGAGGTAACGGATTGAGGAGCGAGGTGCGTAGGTGTTCTGGTGTTGATAGTACGAGGGTTGTCGGTGGTGATGGTGGTGGTGATGATAATAGTTGTCATGATGATGATATTTGTGATGATAGTATTTATAATCATTGTCGGTAGCGTAGTTAGATCGGTAGTAGTTATCATGATGATCATGATATCGGTGATGACGGTCATAGTGGTTGCGGTGGTGAAAGTAGTAGTGGTGGTGGTGGTGGTGGTGCTTGTGGCGGTCCTGGGAGGGCTCTGCCAGCAATGGCTCTAGCTCGGGGCCGCGTTCCTCGCCGTTAACTACAACCCCAGACCCACCCACTCCCTGGCTACTCTCTCCGCTGCTCCCTAGTTTATCGTACTGATGAGACATCTTCCAGTTCACCTTTTTATTTCTGCAACACAATTTTAATTGTTAACCGATATTCTTTAGATCAGTTTTTTTACTGTGACCCGTGTAAAAAAATTCTCCCAAAAATCTTCCAAGACTGTCTTAAGAATTTCCAATGTTCAAAATTTTTTGGTTGTCAAATATTAAAAAGATACTTCAAAAATTCTATAAAATATCCTTGAAATTTTTTATTAATAATTTTTAATTTATTCGTCATTTACAAAACTTGAAATTCAGATAAAAACAGTCTCAAAATTATTCAAAAATTATAATACTAAAATTAGCTGAAAAATATTTATTACAATAAAAAAATTCTATTAACAATTTTTTTTTTAATTTTCACCTGTGGAATTTTTTTATAATACTAAAATTGAAAGACATCTGATAATTTAAAAAATTTTTAAACAATCAAATTATAGCAAGAAAAATTTATTTAAAAAATTACATTTTTAGAAGCTTTAAAAAATTATAAATGCAATTTTTTAAAAATATTTTTACGGGCCTAGTGTATTTCTAAAGAAAAATAAAAAAATTGTCAAGTGTCTGCTAATTTTATTGCAATAAAATTCTAAAAAATTTTTTAAATTAAAAAATACTTAAAACTCATAAAAAAATGTTTAAAATTAACCATTTGAAAATTTTTGTTTTTTTTTTGTTTTAAGCTTGGAAAATTTTTTTGAGAATTTTTTTTTACACAAGAATTTAACAAATAATTAATTACGAAAACTTATTGTGATATCTACAGACCTGATGCTTCGTTGACGTCGTTTCTGGGCTGGACCAAGCAGAGCCCCATAGACTCCTTCCCCATCTACATCATCAACTTCATCGACTTCTTCATCATGCAAGGAGTCCTTGTGCTCCTGGGGCTTGCCGTTAAGGACTGGCTGCTCTAGACTGTTTAATCTGCTTCCATGGTGGTTATTACCACCGTGATTAACTCCGGCCATGTCCATCAGGCAGTTGAAGAATGTTGAATGCTGTTTAGTAATGTGTGAAATCCGTGTCAGACTCGTATCGGTTACTTTTATTTTTTATTGATTATTGATTATCGTTTTTTTTTTTATTTTTGGTTTTTAATATTCAACGCATCACTGCGGTCCACTATACGAAGCACATACAGGCTTTTTTACCTTTACTTCTCCGACGCAGTTCCCTTTATTTATAATGCACTTTTTTACTTTTAAAAAAAATTAAATTATTTTAGAGAAGAAATAAATTTTAAAAAATGTGAAAAAATTCAAAAGTGATTCATTATTTTTATTATAAAAAATTTTCATGCTGTGTCGTAATTTAAATTAGTGCAATGTGGTTAGAATTTTATGAAAATTGGAAAAATAATTTACAATTAGTTAAAAAAATATTAAAATTAATTTCAAAATTTTAAAATGCTTCGATAAAAAAGTTTATTGTAAAATTGTGATTGATCAAAGCCTGTATATGTTGTATGTTAAGAAGAATTCTAAATTGACGTTTTAAGTTATTGAAAATTCAGAATTAGTGACATTTTACTGAATCGTGGACATTATTGTGATACGTATTTTATGTTATAATTATATATAGTTTATAATTTATAATTATAAGTAGTTGTTATTGTAATAATATAAACATTTGCACGGATGCAATTATTTAACATGCAATATTACCAAATTGTCAATTATAAATTAAATATTGAAAAAAAATTTTTTATTAATTGATTGATTTTTTGTTGAACAATTTTAAATTAAGAAATTATTGATAATTGACAATAAGATTGTTACCGTTATACGAATACCGTTTATTAAAAGTTCAAATTCAGCTCAGCACGTACCATACCATACGATCATAATAAATGTAAACAAGCTCAACGGTCACTAACAGCCGGCGGTCATTCTTTTTTAAATAATATAAATATTTAATATTTAAGAAAACTTCACCCTATTTGGTTACATACACATTAAGAAAGAAGAAAGTTATTGATTACTTCAATTTTTTTTTTATTCAATTCATTTGATTTCATTTCTTCACTATATTATTCGTCAAAAAAAAAATTTTTTTTTGACTAAAATTAACATAAATTTAAAAATTTTTATGAATTTAATAAGTAAATTTTGATGAAAAAAAAAAATGTCTGTATAAAAATTTTTTAATTTTATAAATGCAATTTTATTTATCAAGTTTTGGCAAAATTTGCTACCTAAAATTCCGAATTCTCCTAGCTTAGAATCATTTAAATCCAAGCTATTTTATTTTCTTTTTTGATCTAAACTTAAGATTAGCTTAGCTGGATTTCTATTTAAATTACCGATAAATACTGATAAAGTGTAATAAATGTATTTATTAAGATATTTAAAATGATTATTTCTGAATGTACTAAATTTTTTATTTACTCAAGCTATACTTCAAATTTTAATTATATTATTTATGGATAATACAAAATTTTTATACTTAAGCTACTTCTAATCTTAATTATATTATTTATGTGAAACAAAATTCTATGTATTTACTTCTTGCTATTTGGCTTTATGCCTTGGCATTTAAATTCAATAAATAAATAAATAAAATAAAATTTTTGAATGTAGATTTTTTTAAGTCCAAAATTATTCAAGCCTGCTCATTTCAGTTATAACTTTTTTTTTTAAATAATTTACAATCGTATTACTTATTAATCAATATCTTTCTTCAGAAACATTAATTATAACTATTTTATTAATCTATATTTTTACAACATGCCGACATAAAGTATGTGATTATGTGATAAGTATCGAGTAGTGGTATCTTAATATTTACAGGATATAGTTACTCTGTATATATAAATTTAAGTAACTGAATTAAATTAAATCTTATGGTGTAATCGTGTGGATTAAAATAGATCTTGTGTGATTTAATTGTAGTGTGTGATTACTGGTAATTTATAAAATACTGTGTAATTAAAAGGCTGTAGGGTTTCTTGTAAGCAACATCTAAGATCTATAACTAAGTTATGCAACTTTATACAAATATAAAGGTTAGTAAATAAAAATAAAGTTTTAAATTTTATGATTAGATGCTCAAGTTAATTTTGGTTTGTAATATTTACAGACTACGAGTTTAATAAGACTAAACGAAAATAATACTGTAGGATTTGTTGGAAAAAAAATCTAAAGCCGCTTAGGCGGTTAATTCTAAATTTAGAAAAAGGGATTAAATAAAAGAGAAATTTTTATTGTAACTAGTAATTAATAGTTAAGAATAATAATAATAGTATGAGGAAAGCTATCTAAGATTAAATGAAGATAGTTGTAATTGAAAAGAGGTTTTTTCTTAGAGGCAAAAGGCAGACTATTAAACTATTTTTACTCGGTTTAAAGCTACTGAGGCTTCGACAAATATTTTGTCAAAGTAAAAAGGTACTTTTTCCGGTTTTAAAAATTAAAACACTTTGGTTTTACTTACACCACTAGATTTACGTTGGTCGCAAAGGAAGAACGGATGTACTAGATGCGAAAAGTCTTTACTTGACGCACTTTGTACTCACGTTCCATCGATACCAGATGTTTATATTTTGATTTTACAATTTTATTTAACATTTTTTATTTAAAAATTTATAGAGAGATTTGGTTTTTAAAATTGTAAATTCAAAACGGAATTTTATTACAAGGAAGACACTATGGAAAAATAAATTAATAAAAAATACATTGATGTAAATTCAATGTACTTTTTTTATATATATATTTATAAAGGTTACTAGTAATTAATTTAAATTATTAATCTATTTTTTTAGTTAATAATATGTACTGACGTATTTTTGTTTGGTTCTAAGTGGCTATTGTCTAATGTGAGTTATCTAATAGAGTAGTGCGGAGTTTTGTAACTACGGGAGGTGTTATGTGGTTTTGTGTAATCATTTTATTTGTAAAATAAAATAATTTAAAGAAAATAGAAGTGCGTACCCCAAAAATTTGGATTTAAAATTTTTTATTTAATTTATTTTTTAAAATATTCTATTTTTTATTTTAAATTAAATTAATAAATTTAATAATTTTGAAATTTTATTAAATTGCCTTGAAATTTTTATGAAAAAAAATTTTTTATGGTAAAATTAAAATTGTTTCTTTTATTAATTTTAATTTCAAGAATTTATAGAACAAAATTTTTCTAATTTTTATTAAAAAAAATTTTTTTTGGCAAAATTAAAATTTTTTTTTTTATTAATTTTATCTTCAAGAATTTTTAGAACCAAATTTTTTTAATTTTTAGACAAAAAAAAATTTTGAGGTACGCAAAAAAAAAAAATAAAAAAAAAATGTAAGTATTTTATTGACAAAATATATTAGGGACTCTAAGAATAAATGAAAAAAAAGGTGAAAATATAATAAATATAAGAAAAAAGAAGTGAGTTTTACTACCGCCTGGGCTGGAGTAGTTTGCCCGGCACTATCGTTATCGTTATCAGTCTGAAAGAATAAAGAAAAAGCTATACAGTTTGGGGCTTAGAGAAGTGTGATGATTCCTGTCATTTTCAGAATAGTATGTTTGAAGTTTTTCACAGCTAATTATCATAATTAATTAATTATAAATTGTAACTGTTATTCTACTTAAAAACTAGAGCCTAGATTGTCTTCGGCTAGTCCTAGACTTATGTTATTAATTATTTGTACTTAACACTTCACAAAAATCTATGTTAACAGTAATAAAATATTTTGTTAAATATTTTAGCCATACCTATTCACTTTAATCGCTTAATTTATTAATTGTCTATTTTTTTATAGGCGAAAAATTTTGACCTAGTCTACTTAAATATTATTTTAAATTCTAAAAATTATTAATATTTTATTTTGCTTTTAATAATTAAAAAAAAAATTTTAATTTATTTTAAAAATATTAATAATTTTTCTCTAAATTCTATTATTAAAATAACGAAATATTAATCAGTTATTAAATAATAAAATGCTGACTTATAATCGAATAATTTAGGCACTACTTAGCACATAAATATATAATATCGAGGATGAGGATATAAAACAGAGGCTTCAATTAACAATGAATAATTCAGCAACAAATATATGATTTATTGATAATAAATATCCAAAGTTAAGTGAATATTTAAATGACGGGTACTAAAAAGCTACTGGAGAGACTTGGGTTGCAAATTTTAATTATTCTTCTTATCAGTAAGTATTTTAACGATCAATTTCTACCACGAATAAGCTAACGACAATCACACGAGCTCACTAGTCATTAATTATTATTATTATTATTATTATTAATCAATTTTTAATGACTAATAAGCTTACTCCATTTTGGTTCTTAATTCTGTTTTTTTTTTTTTTTTTTTTTTTATCAGAGTGAAGTAGAGATAAGACACAAAATGGAGTTAGACGAATAAAAAATACACTCATACATTTATTTTAACAGTTACGGTTATTTATAAGATCACGGTTATTATCACGTTTGTTTTGTACATTAGGTAATGCTTTTTAAAAGACAGTTTTTAAAATTACGAGTATTTAATTAAGTGTTTTTTTTTATTACGCACCTGGCCGCCTGCTGGTTCTATTTGACCAAACCTCGTTGTCTTCCAGTTCTCGAGGATCAACAGGCCAGCATAGATTTTACCAACAGTTAGTTTACCTTTCGATAATTCTAAAAAAACACATTTTTATTAGTTTTGATCTTGAATTTTTAATTTAAGGTATTATAATTATTTATTTTTTTTTTCAGATAGAAGAACAGATTTAAAAAAAATAAAAAAAAATGGTTAATTTAGAAAAAATAGTATAAATAATTATAATTTTAAATGAATAAAATAATAATTAAAAGCAAATTACCAAGATCAGTTAGAATTTTCAGTGTCATGCAGAAGAAAAGGTTGGAAAGTGTAAATTAAAAATAGTACAGATTAATACATTAGAAGAAATTTTTTTTATAAGTACATTTATATGGAAAACATTTTTAAAAACAAGTTTGGGTTGATAACACTTGTCATGCTACACTTATTGATTTTTTTTTAAGTTTATTAATATTTAAGAGAACCATAAAGAAGAAATAACCATTAAATTATTTTAGATACTTAAAAAATTACTATTCAAAGTTCCACTTGGAAAAACTTATCTTTGGCAAATTAACAATTTATACAATATTAATGCATAGAATATTTAAATGCACTTTTGACTTTATGTTTCTCTCAACGGTTTAAAGCTTGAAATACATAAAACAACTTTTGGGTGAAGTATTTCTTATAAATATATCATTTGTAATCCTTCTTGAGAAGAAGAGAAGGAAAAATTAATAGACGAATTATTTTTAGATTAAAAAAAAGTTAAAAGAATGAGAAACTGGGGCAATTAATATAGATAATTGATATTCTTTCAATAAATGAAAACATATTTACCTTCTTTCCTAGGTATCAAAAGGTCCAATATTTTTTTCGCTTGCAATGGCCAAATAGCTCTAATTGTATCTTTTAATTCTTCATCAGCTTGGTCCATCTCTTCAGCTGTGAAAAAATTATAAGTATAAATAATCATCAGCACAAGCTCTTTTATTATTTCGGTAATCGGAAAAAATAGACTTGGAAAAAATTTTTAAGTTATGAAAAATTCATATTATTTCATTAAAATTATTATAATAATAATAATAATTGTATTACACCCATAATTTTCCTGAAAAACAAGCACCCCCAGAAGAATGATCACTCCATTTTTTTTACAAAAAAAAAATATTATTGTTATTATTTTTAATTTATAATAATTTTAACGAAATAATATGAATTTTTCATAACTTCAAAATTTTTTACGGGTCTATTTTTTCCGGGATTTTATTATTTTATATTAATAATACCAAAAGGGTGTAAAAAATTTTTTTTTCCTCTAATCACCCTAAAAATATTAAGAATGTAAAAATTTATTGAAAATATGAGAAATAAAATTTTTTTGAAGGCTTTTTTGGCTTTACGATAAAAAAGGGGTGTCAAAAAAAATTTTTATTTTTCAACTTTTTATTTAAAAAATTGAACGTTTTAAATTTCTGGCTGTAAAAATTGAAAAAAAAAACTTTGTTTATCAAATTCTAGCTGACTTCAATAATTTTGAAAATAATTATTGAAAATGTTTTCAATTTTTATAGCCAGATATTCAAAACGTCCTTTTTAGAAAAAGAAAGTCGTAAAAATTTTTTATACACCCTCTTGGCATTTGTAATGCCATTTAATGAACAAAGTGGCAATTAAAAACTTACCGACTCTCATTTTGATACTGAGATTTTCTCTAATCAAGGCAAAGAGTGTCGTTGTAAAAGCGACTTTACACTCATCATCAACAGGCATGTTCATCCTGATGAGTTTTTTATAGGCTAATCTATTGGGACATTTATTCCCGAACCCAAGAGGCGGATCCATATTTTTTAACATATCATACATTTCTGAAAAATGGATCCTACCCGTTGCGTTCGGATCATATTCTGCCCAAATTCTCACAAACTCATCGAGATGATGAGCTCCGAGAATAGATGAGTCGCGAGTGAGGTAGTCGAAGTTGTCCATGATAACGGCGACAAAGAGATTAAGCATCAGAAATGAACAGAAAAATATAAACGATACAAAATAAGCATAAGCTAGATTCGATCCGCAGCCCTCGGAATCTTGCTTTGCTCGAGGGTCGCACTTCCGCTCTTTTATACACGATAACATTATACTCGGCCAGGCTTCACCTGTTGCACACCTATCAAAACAAAAATATCACCAATTCATTTTTGAAATTTAAAGTTAAGTTTAACACGCTGTAAAAAATTAAAAAAGGGGATGATTTCAAATAATTCAATCTTTCCCAATAAAAATAAACTCTGCTAAGTGAATTATAAGTTTTTTTTTATTGAATAAAAATTGGAAAATGCGCATTTAGAAGTTTTTAAAATTAATCCGACCTTTTACTTTAGTTTGATATAACAAATAAATTTCAATTAAAAAAAAAAAAAATGCACCAATATTTTTTTTTTATTTCTACAAGTAGCAATTTTTTTTAAATTATCTCTATAATAATTTATTTATTAAAAATCACATTCATTGCTACATGTATTTATTAAGACTTAAAAACAAAATAATCTTTATGAAGATTTCAATGTTCTAAAGTCAAATTAAAAAAAAAATATTTAAATAGTTAAATAAAAAAAATACGCAAAATATTCATGTCTGAAAATCAACACATTGGATCTATTGGTTTAAATAGCTATCTAGCTAATTTGAATTCTTTTGAGTGTAAATCTCTTTACTATTATGTGAATAGTATTTTTTATAAAATCAACGAATTGTTAAAATTAAAAAAAAAAAATATTTTTGAATCTTTTATAAAGAAAATCTTTAATACAATAAATAAAATGATAAATATTTTAACTCCAATAAATTAATTTTAATTTTGAAATGATTAAAAAAAAATGTATCAATAAGTTATATAATTTAAATAAAAAATTTTTAGTCAAAAGCTTAAAGTTTTATTGTGTTTAAAATAATCAATTGTATGTTAAATGTTGCTGATTTGATTTTAATGTTATCCCTTCAGCGATGGGACTATTATTTATGAACCTAAGACGCTTGAATAAAATGAATGAATGAATAAAAAAAATACAATACTAATACTGACAAAATTAATTGTTTTTTTCAAGCAAGCATTGGAAAAACTTACCGAAATAGTAACATTAGACCCTGTATAAAGCTTTGAAAGTTATTATGCTCATATATCGAGGTCTCTGGATCCAGTGCAATATTTCCAAAAACCTGTACCAATCAAACAAGCGACAATGATAATAATAGCTGTTACTTAACTCCTTACATCAACTATCAACTGTTAATTAGAGGGCAGAGTAATAATTCAATACCGGGAGCCGGATTACTAATTCTAGCAGTTTACTTCTAATTATAGTTATCAATAATCAATAATTATGATTGGCAACTAAATATCATTGGATTTTTATTGTAGGAGCGCCGAGCAGCTTACTGGCAGGTAATTACACATTATACCATTTTGCCGCTCGACTCACCGAAAAAGTAACATCAGGCTACTGATGAAAGACTGAAAATTATTGTGACTTTCTATTGCCGTCTCCGGATCATTCGCTATGTTTCCAAATACCTGGTAAGTTTTGTTTTAATTTATTTTATACTTTTGGGAATTAATTAATTATTAAGTCGCCTAATTGACTGTTTGAGGAATTAACACATTACCTGCATTCCTATAATTGCGTAAATGAAGAAAAGCATCGCTATGAGCAGACATACGTAAGGCAGCGCCTGAAGAAAATTCGGAGTTTAGCAAATAGTTAGAAAAATATTTATATATAATTTTAAGTTTAGTTGGTAAGTACCTTGAAGGATTGTACGAATGTCCAAAGTAAAATTCGTATTGTATATCCTTGTCTCAGTAATTTAATCAGTCTAGCAGCACGAAAGAGCCTAAGACACCCGACGTTGATGAAATTTTCCTGCAGGAGACAAAGAAAATTACACTTTTTAAAAAAGCAAAATAATTATCTCTTATTTTTAATAGTAATTTACTTCGAGCGTGCATCTAGTATTATTAACATGTTTATTAAATTAAATTTATTTTTGGAAATTATATTATGAGGATTACTTTTGAACTGAAAAAATTAGTTGTATTATGTACTGTTGTATTAATGTGTAATTTCAGTGTAATGTTTTGTCGGTCAGTTTTTTTTGGAAATTCATAAAAAAATTATACGGTCCCAGTAACTCGTCCGAAATTGGCGCCCAATTTCATGGAATTTTTTTAGTTCTTCAGTAACAATCTAACAGCACATGATTGGATGAAAGATATTTTTCACTTTAAAAAAAATTATAAATATTCTGAAGAAAATAATTATTAATTATAGGAAAGAAGATCTACTTTACCAGTTTTTTCCCATCTGCGGTTATGCGTATTTCGCCCTTAAATTTATACAATTATATGTTAAGTGTGTAATATGTGTTGAATATATTTATACAGAGTGTCCCAGAAGTAACGGACGCCATTGTAGCATCTGATAAACAAAATAATTCTGAGACGAAAAGTCCTTAGCCATTTTTTAATCAGACGCATAGATAATTAATTATTAATTAAAATAAAGTCCTTTTATGCGTTAGAGAGAGAGAGAGAGCACTAGTGTCAAGTCAAGTGCATTCCAACGAAGACGCTTGCACGTGTGAATGTGTAAGTAAATATGTGTGACTACGTTAGCTATAGAAACTAGTTAGTCATACAGTTAGTTGTGTCTTTGTTTGGCACATACTTAACTGGACACTGGTGCTATCTCTCTAACAAATAAAGAGACGTTATTTTTAATTAATAATTAATTATCTATGCGGTTAATTGAAAAATGGCTAAGGACTTTTCGTTTCAGAATTATTTTTTTCATCAGATGCTACAATGGCGTCCGTGACTTTTGGGACACCCTGTATAATAAATTGGCAAAGAAGCAAATGTCGGCTCTACTAGAATAAATTTGTTTTATTAATAGATTTAAGTAGAATTATAATATCAAGCAGATTATATTAATTTTCGTTATATATGAAAATGTAAGTTCAATGAACTTTAATCATAATTATATTACCAACTTTGTATACTGATAAAAAAATTAATTAGATTAAAAAAAAATCTTGAACCAAAAACATTTGTTTTGAATCAATATCAAAAATTTTTGAATTAAGCAACAACTTTTCTGTTTTATTAAATAATTAATTTTGTTAAATTGTACTGTACTTTCTTAACTATTGACATTTTTAAAGATATAAGCTCATCCTGATGTTACACTCATCAAGAGCTTTCATTTGAGTACCCACATGCATTTTTGATATATTTTTCATATATACATATATATAATATATATAAATATATGAAAAATTGATGTGGGTACTCAAATGAAAGATCTCGACGAGTATAATGTCAGGATGAGCTTATATCTCTAAAAATGTCAATAGTTCTCAAGATACAAGGTCATTTCTTAATTATGTATCTAGAAATAGAGAATTTTCGAATACAGCCTAAATACTTATCATAATAAATTGATTATCGGTGAGAATTATATGAAATTTAATAATATAGATGATTAAACTCAAAAATTATGTTCTTGGTTCAAAATTTTTTCATTTGAATCAAATTAATTTTCATATCAATATATAATTTAAAAGCTTAATTAATTACAAATTCTAATTATAAAAGCGGTCATTTAAAAATCGCTTCTGCTAATTGTAAGCTTGAGCTGCTGATATTTTTACATCAAAATAAATATAAGTTCGCATATGAATTGCGTTTGCTTGTATGAAAACATGCGCGCGTTTTAAAAGCGGGCATATGTGAGCCCTACATGGAAAAAAATTAGATTCTGTATCAGTGTATATACTATATGTAAAGAATTTCAGGAATTAGATACAAAATTTATTTTTCCATGTTTGTTCACATACGCTTTTTTACGAGCAAACACAACCCATATATGAAACACATAGGTTAATTCTCAAAATTACACACGATTGTTTTCCAAATGTGTTGTTTAGTGTATGTAGTATTTAGTATTGTGTAGATACTTTTATATACATACAATTTACCCGTAAAATTGTAAAGAAATAGCAAAGTTGAATTAGTTTTAACTGAAAATTGAAAGCTGATTGCTGAAACCACTCAACAAAAATGAAAATTTCTTCAGTAATAAAATAAAAAAACCATTTAATAGCTGTTAAATAAACTCGATGCATGAACGAAGCTCCAAAGAAATCCACTTAAAATTAATAACAATAAAAAATAAATTTTAAATAAAATAACCAAGCAAATTAATTAAACTTACCCCGAATTCAACGACCAGAGCGTCCACGATACTTCCGATAACAGTAATGAAGTCGAATGTATTCCACGGATCTTTGAAGAAATTCTGTTTCATGAAAAAGCAGATATTAGTAAACAGCAGAAGTAAAAATTGCAATTGTAAATTCACTTGAGTTTTTCGTAAATTTAAATTAAAAACAAAACTCAAGCGGATTTACTTTCAGTAAAAAAAAGCACAAGTAAATGCACTATAGCTCTAATTGCGCATATAAACAGCATTTTAATTTAAAAAATGAACCAAATCAATAATAATAATAATAATTAATATCATCATTATTATTATTAATTGTAAAAAATTCCACGAGTATGATCGTGTTGACTTGTGCGTGTGCTTCTTTATAAATATGTGTGCATCATGTGTGTCGGTGTGCTTACAATAAAATATTTCTATGTACAATAAAGTGTTCAATGTGTTCCTTATGAAAAAATTTCGTCAGTCTATTTTGTTACTCAACAGAATAATAGTTTTACATATAATAAATATATATCATTTGATTGATTTATAGTTTATCTAGCAAGTGATTTATTTATTTAAATTTATTTTAAGGAGCTCTCTAATGTTTTAAATCTACAGGAGCATGCCAGTGGTAGCAAGCAACTAGTAGAAAGATTCATTATCCGGGCTTTGTATACAATAATAATAGTAGTAGTAATAGTAGTAATAATAATAACAATAATAGTAATGATAAATATCAAATAATAATAGTAGTATTTTTATTATTATTTGTATTGACTGCAAGTAAGTTGCTAATTAAGTTAAAGGTCTAGAGAAAGTAAGAAAGACTAAATAAAATGGACTCGGTTAGCCGGTCGTTAACATTTTTTATCAGAGACACGGTAGTGCCTCGAGCCAAGTGCTATAGTATAGTCTCTTCGCTGATTGCTTCTTCTCGTTCTAATCACCACTGATGATTATCGTTGAGTAATAAATTTATTTTTTATTTAATTGTATATTAAAGTTGTTGATTTTTATATTAATTGTGTAGATTGTGAATTAGTGATTTGATTAGTCTTTTTAGTTGTACCTTGCATCCAAAGGCGATGATTTTAAGGATGCACTCAATGAAGAAAAGAAGAGTGACGACTATGTTCACAATGGTCAGGCTGTCCAACAGAACCGGAGGCGCCTCGTGATACTATAAAATATATCCAACATGGCCGTAGCAAATCCAAATAGTAAGGCTTTAGTTTTTAGTTTCTATTTTGGATTTTAATTTTATTATTTTCTTTTTTTACATTATTTTTAGGCTTGATTCTTCTCCGAGCCCGTACGCTACCTCAATTTTTATTGCTCAAGATTTCTACTGGGGTTTTCTAATATATTAACATAACTAGTCGATAGGTTTCGCGACTATAGTCACTATATAGTTTCGTTCAATCCCTAATAGAAAAGAATAAACATAAAGTAATAAAAAAAGTGATAATGATTGAAATGAGAAGTTTTTTTTTTAGTAAGAATCGGCGATTAACTTTTTTTAGGTACCGACATACAGATGCAGTTTAAATGTTAGTTTTCATGCCGACATTTACAGTGAAAGGATAACAAACATTTTTCACGGAACCAGTCCATACTCAAGTCAAAATGATCGTGTGTCGATAGATATTACATGGTAGTCCCCCATGAAAAAAAAATATATTTTAAATATATTAAAAATCTATAGAAATTATGTATAGTAAATATACATTTTTAATAACTAACTTTTGGCCGATTTTCATACACTCATAGAAAAACAATCTTGATTCAAGAAACTTTTTTTCTTCAAAACTTGAACTCTTGAAACTAGATATAGATATATTTCTTTCAAGAATTTTTGTCTCTTGGTTCAAGATAGGCGATAACATTCATTCAAGATGTTACCGATTTGTGTTAAGAATGGCTTTTTTTTGAGTCATTAATTTACCTATTTCCAAGAAATAATTTTTTTTTTGGTATAACAATTAAAGACTATTAAGTGTTTGAAATATACTTTGATGAATTATTTTAAGTTTTTTAAACGATAATGTTATTTTGATTGAAAAACTTAAATATCGATTGAAGATAATATAGATCTTAAGCCAAGAAAATCTAAATCAAGACAAGAAATTTTTAAATTAAAATAATCGTTTGTCTTCCAAAATAAATTTTTAGATCAAGAAAATATCTCTTGAGTCAACATAAATTTTCTATCAGTGTATATATTTTATATATTTCAAATATATTTTAGATATATTCAAAATATATCTTTAGCTATGTATTTTAAGATATATTTTGAATATGTCTAAAATATATTTAAAATATATAAAATATATATGAAAATCGGCCAAAAGTTAGTTATTAAAAATATATTTACTATACAAATTTTTTTTATAGATTTTTAATATATTTAAAATATATTACGAGATATATTTTTTTTTTCATGGGGGTAATAATTATAATAATAATAATTTATATTATAATTAGACTAGTAAACAAATAAACGTGTATGCCATGCGGGAACTACATGCTGTGTAACGCGTGCTAAAATTTAGCCATGCAGGGGCGTTTAAATTTTGCCTAATGTTATTTTTTGTGTTTGTTTTTGTATTTTTAGTTGTAAGGGCCATTAAATTTCTAAGTGTCAGTCGATTATTGTTTTGTGTTGTCTTTTGATATTTTTTAATAATTTCAACAATCAAGTATTAATTTTTTAATTAATCTACTTTAAAATTAATCTACTTTAAAAGCTACACACTTTAAAATTTAAAATTAAAATTACACACCTCAAAATGTTACTACTTTTTTTTTATAAAAATTTTTTAAGTATCAAATACTTGATTGTAAAAATAGCTCTAGCATTTTCAATTGTTTTTTTTTTTTGTAAAAAACAACAATTGCTTAAAATATTCTTATAAAAAAATTAGCTAGCGATTTTAAAAATAAAACGCTCTATTATTTTTTCTAAGGAAGCGACTTACCAGTCTTAAAAAAAAATTGTCATTGCGTTTTAAAAATTAAGAATTTTAATTTTTTTAAGTGCAAAAACATTTGTAGTAATTAATTAATTTTTTTAGATATTTAATTATCAATTATTGTTAATTTATAAAACACAATGACGGTAAATTCTACGAGGCTGAGCCAGCAAAAGCTCTTTCAAAAAAGGATTGTTCCTTTTTTCAAAATATATATATATATATATATCATTTAGTTAAATACATTTCTTTGTTGGGGGAAGGGAGCTTACTTTGACGCCGAAAGCGGCGATCTTCAGAGTGCACTCGATGGTGAACATCCCGGTGAAGCACATGTTCATGTACTTTAGTATGGCTTTGTACACATCGCCCTGCTTGTGGTACTGCAATGCACACATTGACAAACACACGGCCGACAGACAGCAAACATACATACGGACATACAAGCCTACGTGTTTCCCGATTTTACTTCATTATTTTTTTTTTTTTTTTTTTTTTTTAATTCAGATTTTTTTTACTCAAATTACGTCAATGCTGATTATCAACATTTGTTCATGTGTTCATTAAATAACGTGCGGCTGTGTGTACGTATATGTAATTATAATAACTAATAACTATTATTAACAATAATTTAATTATAATAATATAATATAATTATTCATTTCCGATATTTTATTTTCTTAATTAAATTTATGGAATTATTTGCGCTTATATTATTAAATTTAAATATTCGCTGGTAGTTCCAGTTAAAAATTTTCAATTAAAATTTTTTAACTCAAACTACTTGTGTAAAAAAATTTTTTTTATAAATTTACAAATTTTAGACGTTTTGTATAAGAAAAATACAATAATTTTTTCAGTCTTTTTTTCATATGAATAAAAAAGTGTACAATAGTAAAATTTTAACTTTTAAACTTTAAGTTTCGTCATAAAAAAATTAACAACTTTTTTGAATGACTTTATTACTAGAAGTTAACTTTTGGGTTGAATTGTAAGCGTAAAAAGTTTTTACAAACTAAAAATTGCCCGTTAAACACAAAATTACTTCATGTGTGGCATTGCGACATAAAATGTGTACTTCAAATTTCTTTATGTAAAAATTAAATGTGTCACGAACGATAAAATAATTGATAAAAAATTTTATCTCAAATTATATAAAATTATAAATTATAAATTTATAAAATTTGATAAAAAGTATGTTTAAAAAATACTATTTAAATTAAAAATAAAAATTTTTACTATAGATATTATTTTTAGTCGAATATTTTTTATGACTTAAAAATTTCTAAATTTAAAATAAAATCCCACAAATTTTAATAAAAATTTTTAAAAAAAATAATCGTCTAAAATTTGAGTTAAAAAATTTTTTTTACACCTGTTACCACTAAAACTAAGAGTGTAATGTGTGATACAAGTGTCTGTAACTATAACTGTGATACTTGCACTATTATCTTGGGATAGTGAGTGCTATATCATTTCAGCTATAGATGTGTCACATAATGATCAGTATAATTAATAAATAAATCAATATATTATATACACCTGAGAAATTATAGATATAAACTAAAAATAATCTGTGATTTTAATTGACTGATTTAGAATTTAAAAATAAAATTGACAATTGATAATTTATTAATAAGTTTGAGATAGGGAAAATAAATCCGAGAGGAATGGATCAGGATTATTTTTTTCATCTTTTCTTTTTAACAAAAAATATTTTTTAACAAAGTTAGTTTTCGTTGGCCGTGCGAACGCCCGTGCAAAAACATAAGATTCGTATCACATTCAATTAATTAGTGATTTTCGATAAACATTTAATCATAATACATGATTAATAATTTTAACATTAATAAAAGTGTATTTCGGACGTAAACTGTAGTTTGTATAATATAATATATAAATTCGTTATCTGCAGCAGCCAGCATGCAACACGCAGCTTTTGTTTAATAATAATAATAAAAAAAATTAATTGTGTGAAATTCGTGCATGAACAAGCATGTTAACCTTGTGACGTCTAGCTCCACTATTATTTATTAAATTTAAATGTTTAAATAAAAATATTGTTCTAGAATATAAAAAACATTCTCAGTGCTTGCTTGCATTGTCATTCTTAAAAGATTTTATAAAAAATAGTGAGGACTGTATCTGTTATTTAATATTAATATTAATTGTTAATTGGATTATTGATAATAAATTGATGATTAAGTGACTTGATAAGTTAATACTCATTGATTAAATGACGTAAAGCGAGAGAGGCAAAGCGGTGTAATTAATCGAAACGTACCAAGGTGATTGGTGATTGTTCTTGCACGAAATTCAATCAGTAGCTGATGATGCGTGATAGAACTGGTGCTTATTTAATGTTATTTTAATTTTATAAATATTGTTTAAATATGTGTAGATGTTAGTTATTATAATAGTTAATTATGTTTTAGAGAACAATAAGGGTTGTGCGTGTGCATGTGCGCTTTCACATAACAATTCCCATTGTCAGGCAAATAAACCGATAATTATAACATGACCCAACAAGTGATTGGTGCGAACTTTGATAATAGTGTTTTTAAATTAGTTTATTATTTTGAGATTTATTTTTTTTTTTTGAGAAAAAATGGTACAAATTAATTAAAATGCAAACTTGATTAATTTATTTTTTCGAATAAAATATTCATTTTTTCTCAAATAACTAATTAAATAATTTATCCGATTAAAATTAATACTTTTAGATTATAATAAAAATTGTTAAATTTTTTTAAACGTTCGGACAAATTATTTAAGCGCGTAATAAAAAAGTGCTGAGTGAATGAAAAAAAATTTATTCGGTGCATATAAAAACGTGAGGGTTTGTTAATTAATTAATTTACTTATTTTAGCAGTGAGATTATATTATATCATTCATAATAATATTTTTGCATAAAAAGTGTGCCAGTTGTAGATAGACAACGAAATTAGGACACGATGCTAGCCATGCATTGGGTGTCAAAAAAATATCTATTAGTGACGGAAACACGCCAGAGATTCTTGTAATATAAATTAATTATAATTAATTAATTAATAACTAACTTAAGTTATGAGTATAAATAAACAAAAGCTCGTAACTACTATTTTTTTTTACTAAATCAATTTTTAAATATTGGTAAATAAATGTATATCATAAATCAGTGAGAAGCTCCGCATCGTTCGCACTAGTCGCGAGCGTATAAGTGTAAAATAAATTTATATTTATATTAATATTATTTAATATAGACCCAGAAATTTTAGTTTTGTTCTCAAATTATCCAAAAAATTTTTTAATTTTTATAACAAATATTTAAATTAATTTTTCGGTAAACGGGATTGAAAAAGAAAAGATGATAGGTGATATGGTTTATTATTGTTTGTATTGAATAAATATGCAACGGAAGGACAAACAGTGATCATTGATCATATATAAATATCAAACAAATATAAAAATAAATACAACGAATCTCTGGTTATAAAAAAAAAAAAGAATATTTTAATTGAATTTTAATTCGAATCCTGATAATTTTTTATGGGAGGGAGAAATCACACTTTTAATTATTAATAAATTTTAATTATCTGACAATAAAACGGGCCCGGATTATTTTGTCGAGTTATAGGATGGTGGGAGAGATTAATAGAGAAAGAGAAGTTATTTATTCGCTCTGATGTATTATTATTATTATTAATTAATAATCATCTGCGGAATAAATATCTTCTCGTTTTACTGTCAACATAGAGCCTGGAGAAAGATTTATTTTATTTAATCCTGACGGCAAAAATTAGGTTTGATTTATGATTTATGACTCTAGTTTGATTTTATATTATTGTCAATATTTATTATTTATTATTATATTAATAATACTGAAGTATAGTATTATTTTATTATATTATATTATTTAGCTAGATGGATTAAAATGGTAGATTAATTAGATATTCTAGAGAGTTAGTGAATAAACTTTCTGGCTTACCTTCATCATAAGCAGAAGAGTATTCAAAACGATGAGAATCATGATGAAATATTCAAATGGCGTTGACACTACTATTTTCCATATTTTGTACTTTACACTATTCCGCTTGTTCGGCATATACCTCTCGAGAGGTCTCGCTCCTATTGTAAAATCTATACACGATTTCTGGAAATTTATTTTCCTGGTTAGTGATTAATTGAATTATTTAAAATTTTTGAATTATTGACTTTCATTTTTCAAGTAAAAAAGTCAATAATTTGCATTAGTAACGCTAATTCAAAAATTTTTTGTGGAAAAAAAGAAGATATACCTGATTTTTATCAATTTCACCGTCCTGCAATTCAGCCTCACCTTGCTCTTGAAAAGTAATAATAATTAAAGCGACGAATATGTTTACGAAGAAGAATGGAAATACAATGAAGTATACAATGTAAAATATGGACATTTCGATACGGAAATTGTGAATAGGACCTTCGTCCTCGTGAGTTGCTGCCATAGAATGTTGAAGAATTTGCGGCCAACCTTCGCCGGTCTGCACGGCAAATAGCGTCAACATCGCCGCCATTACGTTATCATAATGAAAGCTTTGTGGCTGCCATATTCGTTTTCTCGCTTGAGGCAGTGATGAGTCCTCCTCGAAGACAAAATACTCACCCCTGTTACAAGGTATTAATTGAGTTAGTATTTATTATTCATTTTATTAAGTACCCGCGAGTAATGAGGCCTATCTTTAAAATATATATTATATGTATTACATAATTAAGAAATGACCTTTTATCTTGTGAACTATTGACATTTTTGAAGATATAAGCTCATCCCGATGTTACACTCATCAAGACCTTTCATTTGAGTACCCACATCAATTTTTCATATATTTTATATATTTATATATATTATATATATGTATAAATGAAAAATATATCAAAAATGCATGTGGGTACTCAAATGAAAGCTCTCGATGAGTGTAACATCAGGATGAACCTATATTTTTAAAATATATACTATATATATTACATAATTAAGAAATCACCTTATATCTTGTGAACTATTGATATTTTTGAAGATATAAGCTCATTCCAATGTTACACTCATCAAGACCTTTCATTTAAGTACCCACATCAATTTTTTATATATTTATATATATATTATATATATGTATATATGAAAAATATATCAAAAATGCATGTGGGTACTCAAATGAAAGCTCTTAATGAGTGTAACATTGGGATGAGCTTATATCTTTAAAAAAGTCAATATTTAAGAAAGTACAGTGCAATTTAACAAAAGTCATTATTTAATTAAGCTAAATTTTATTTATTTATAGTTTAGAAGTCACGGCAGCCACATACTGACTGCAAGGTTGCTAGTGTAGATGATTTATAATATTAATTTCAGTGGGTGACAAGCGTTAATATCCCCGGACAAAATATCCCCGCGTTTTTGTTGGTTTAATTTTAAATAAACACACAAACACACTAAAAAAATAATGTTAAGATTAATTTTCAAATTATTATTGATGAATTTTTATATTTTTAAGAATTTTGTCCGGGGATATTTTGTCGCGGGGATATTTTGTCGGGGATATTTTGTCCGGGGATATTAACGAACGTAACCATTTCAGTGTTATTTATGGTAAAATTGATCTTTTTTCGTTAATATTCAAAAGGAAGAGAACTTATATAATGATAAACGTCGAAATTTAATGTTCAAGTTATATATTTTTGGTCTTATCGTAATTTCATCTGGGCCTCATGACTCGGCGATCGCCGGTACTTAAATTTAATGTAAAATAAAATACTGAAAAAGATACATACTGGCAATCTTCTTTGGTACGTTTACTTTCGTCGCTACAGTAGAAAAATTTACCATTGAATAACTGTACCGCTATGACGGCAAAGATGAATTGAAACAATATATACACGATGAGAATGTTAATGACGTTTTTTAAACTGTTAACGACACAATCAAACACTGCTTTAAGTTTCGGCACACGTTTTATTGTTTTTAATGGTCTTAATACTCGTAATACACGAAGTGACTTAATAGTTGATAAATTTTGGCCCGCGGATTTACCCGATAGCTCAAAACCCATTGAAACTCCGGCACATATTACAACCACTGCGTCCATAATATTCCAGAACTCGCGTAAATACGAGCCGGGATGGAGTATGATACCCAGATCAATAACCTTGAGTATCATCTCTATCGTAAAGACGCCCGTGAATGCATAATCAAAGTAATTTAATACTGTGTTACGTGACGAGTTTTCATCAACTGGGTCCTCTGTCGCGAGTGCTATACTTGACAAACATATCACGACCATTATGAAAAAATCAAAGTACCGAAGATTAACGACCCAATGGGCACCTCTCCTTACACTGAAACATAAAAAACATGCTTATAAAATCCTCTGGCGAAGAAATCTCCAAAATTAGACACCATTTTTAAAATAAGTTCATCGAAAGATTTATTCATATTTTTACTATCTTTAAAGGCAATTATCGAAGCGACTTATACTGAAACTCTTGAACTAGATCTTTTGTTTTACTGTAAATTGTCGGCAAGAACCACTTGCACATAAATGCAATATAAATTGCAAGTTTTGTTGGTAATATTTACATCAAATTGCCCCAATACAAGTATTGTAATGTTTTATTCAATAAAAATAAATTGCACTATATTTACTGTTAAAAAAAAAGTTATTTTTATACTAAAATGTATTGGAAGCAAATTATTAGATTTACAAAATTTTTTTATACTATACATGGAAAAAACAAGATGACACTGGATATCATCTCAGATTATACTGAGTGAAAAAAAATTTCAGATAGTAGCTAGTATAATCTACGACTGCCCAATTTTAAAACACAGTAACTGCAAAATTTTTATACCTAATTTTTTTTTAATATTGCTGCATTTTTTATAACTTTTAGATCTTAATTTCAAGTATTTTTTCTTAAAAATATTTATATTCAAGTATTTTCTATTCATAAATTAAATTTTTAATAAATTTGGCAGGCAAACTTTTTTTTAATAAGAAAAATTTTTAAAAATTTCTAAATGTTAGTTACTGTGTTTTGAAATTGGGCAGCCGTCCAAATTACAATGAGTATAATCCAAATATCACGCAGTATAACCCGGATTTTTCTAGCTACTATTTGAAATTTTTTTTCACTACAGGTTTTATATCACTGAGTATAGTTTGGGATGATATCCAGTGTCATCTTATTCTTTCCGTGTAGGGATCAAAATTTAAAAAATCTTTGAAATAATTTTTTTACGGTAACTTATTTTGCCGGATTTCTCTTTTAAAAAAAAAAAAAATAATAAAATTATGGTATATTCAATAAAAAAATAAAAATCTTATAATTATAACTAACAAGATTTAACTTTGAAAGCCTTTAACCCCAATAATCCTTAGCATACAGAGGATTAACCCAAAATAATAAACACGATAGTATAAATATATATTTACGGGTTTGTCGGAGATAATATAAACATGGAGGAGTATGGCAGCATTGGTTTTGGTCCCGTGTCTTCGTCTTCCTCCTGTTTTTTCTCTTCGGACGCCTGTTTCTCTCCTTTACCACTTCTGCAGAAAAAGTAAATAGTTGTAGCTGTTATTTGATGGAATAAAATAAATAATTTCTATTGCGGAAATAGTTAAGCCTCGAGGGCTGGCAAATAGCGTTTTATTATATTTGATATTTATTTAATATATTTTTACGACCAAATAAAAGAGTTATACATACAAATTTTGCGATGAACTAGGCGGCGATATTTCAACTTTTGGGCCCGTGCCGTCAGGCATTTGCAGCGCCTCCATTTCCTTTTCGATTTCCTGCATTTGTTTCTCCTTGTCCTCCTCCTCTTGACCCTCTTCGGCGGCTGTTAACTCTTGTGCGTTCGCCAAATTATCGACAGCGATAGCCAAGAATACGTTGAGCAGGGTGTAGTTACCGAAGAGCACGAGGACGATGAAATACAGGGAGTAAATCATCCCTCCTCCTTTGTGGCCACCCTGAGATTCGATTCCTTGATACATTACCTCATTCCAGTCCTCACCGGTCAAGATCTGGGCAATTATTATTAATAAATGATTAACAATTGGTTAAAAAAGAAATTAATTTGAAAAATTTTAGTACCTTGTAAGTAAAATGAATTTTTTTAATTAATTTTAAAATTTATGTATTGAAATATGTACGGAAAAAATTTATAGTTACATTAATTATTATAAAAATAATTATATTTACAAAAAAAAAAAAACTGTTAAACGTACAGGAAAAAAAAATTTATATAAATTTACATTTTTTGTAATGTAAAATTGAAATTTTCAGTTTTATATTTTTAAAAATGTAAATTTGACAGAATTAAACTTAATAATTCAACTGAGTTTTTTGTAATTTTAATAAAAAGGATTTTTTTCCTTGAAGACACAACAATTTAATGTCAGTCAGTTTTTTTTTTTTAAGAATTCAATGAAATAATTAGAATTAAGTGAGACAAATTAAAATACTCACTTGGAAGACAGTTAGCAGCGCAATGGGAAAAGTATTGAAATTGGTCGGCGGTGTTCCCGTGGGAAAGTTAAATTGCCCGCCAAATAGTTGCATGCCGAGTAAGGCGAATATGAGGATGAAGAGGAAGAGAAGGAACAGAAGGGAAATGATGCTGCGCATCGAGTTGAGCAGCGATATTACGAGGTTCCTCAGACTCGCCCAGTATTTAGTGACTTTGAATATCCTAAGGAGTCGAAGGGCACGCAGGACGGAGAGACCGAATGAGCCGGACTTAACCGCCGACCAAATTACTTCAAATATCGAGCCGCAGATTACCACGCAGTCGAATCTATTGAAACTCGATTCAAAGTAGATGCGCGGTCCCAGGGCGTACACTTTTATGAACATCTCGCACATGAACAGCCCCAGAAATACGAACTCTGTGTGATCTGCAATTAATAGTTAAGGGTAGATGTTATTTTTATTTTTTAATCTGTAGAGCCAAAAGGCAGATTAAAAAAAAATTTTTTTCTCCAATCTCAACTTGAAAATGTGTATGAAGAAATTCTTAAAGCCTCAATTTAAATTCTTAAATTCTTAATAAAAATTTTGAATTATTCTAAAAATTATTGAAGGCTGCTAGATTTTTGGAATTAAAGTTTTTTCTTTAATTTATATATTTTGGTATCCCAGGAGTCTTTTCTTTTTTTTTTAATTTTCAATTACTGTCGCTAAAAGTTCAAGCCCTTTAATATTTAACACGCCCTTTTGGCTTTAAGAATTATTTTATTGAATAAAAAAAATTTTTCATGCGCTTTTTTGGCATAAGTAATGCGATTTATGAAAAAAAAAAAATATTAAATAAATAAATAAAGGGAAAACTTACAAAGAAAATCACTAAGCCACTGTGGTTGATCGTAGTGTTCAACAGCAACGCACACTGTGTTAAAAAACACAAGGACAATGACAAACCAGTAGAATGACTGCGTTTTAACAGTGTGCCGTATCCAAAACCTAAATCTCTTCTCAGCACGCCAGAATTGAAGGCAAGCGCCCTGGTTCTTGACCCTCGACCTGAGATACGAAGCTCTCGAGAACCCTACAAAAGCATACACTCATCTTTAGTCGTTCATCCATCGAACGTGCCACGTTGCTAGATTCTTTATTATTATTTTATTTAATATTAGTTTTTAAATAAACCAAATTTTAGCTCGCTAAATTTCGCCACCATACAATTTATTTTATTGCTTCTTTTATTTTTATTTTTTATCAAGAGAAAAACAAGTTACTTTGAAAGTTTAAGCAATGCGAAAGAAGAACACTGATAGAAGGATTTTTATTCTCTCTTCATAATTATCAAAATATTATTCACACAAAAAATATAGGATTAATTTCAATCAAGAACATTTCGGTCGTCAAAAATTTGTTTCAGGACTCCAAAAATTATTTTTCTTAATTTAAAAAATTTTTTTAAAATAATAATATTGAAAAATTTGAATTAAGAAAATAACTAGTTAATTTATTTGCTACCGTCGGTAATCGGTAGTCTCTCATTACACGGTAGTTCGTAGTTTGGGTTTAAGAATAGCAAAGTAAGTTCGAGTTGCCATGAGCCGCAGTGGCGAAACTGGTAACGCGCCAGAACGGTTTGTAAACTGCTAACATCTCCTTCCCTATGCTATAAAGAAGCCCTATGGCATAGGAGCTCTGGGGCTGAGCGGTCGCAGTCCTAGGGAAGGCAGTGGACCAGTCTAATGCCGCAGGGATGGCAATCTCTCTGTGGTTCCTTGGTAATAATTATAATATCTATAATACTCATCCAACACCTTGAAGTTTGAAGTGTGAATGCACGTTTGAACGGAAACATATAGAGATTACTGTTCCTACGAGCCCCCGGCAATCTGGAGTTCTCGGTTCGAGCCCGAGCTGCGGTAAATTTTTTTTTTATTTATTACTATTAGGTTTTTTTTTTTTTTATTATTAATATTATTTATTATTATAAATTTTGTTTTTAATAAAACAAAAAATTATTTTAATTAAAAAGTACAATAATGTTCTGATTTATTCATTTTAAAGTAATTAAAATATATCTCTTAATTTTAGTCCGAAATATTGAAAAAATAAAAAAAATATTTATTGAAAAATAAATTTAGATTGTTTAATTATTTTAAATTTTTGAATAAAAATTTTTAATGTCTATAAAATAATTTTCTTGACTCAATTTATTCTTTTTTTCTGTGAACATTATTATAAATTGTTACTATTATTATATTAATTAATTAGTAAATTCTTCTATCAGTGAAAAAGTGAATGAATGAAATTGAAATGTAGGTTTAGTAACGACTTTACTGGCTTTACTTGGCGTTATCGCATCACTTGGCTCAAATATAATAGAAAGATTAAAGCTAAGCAAGTGTAACTTTAAAACTGACGCCTCGTAAAGCCGCAAAAGAGCTTCTACGGCAGACTTTATGGAAATTATTTATCTTTAATTTTTCTAGATCAACAAGAGTGAAAATAAATTTTTATTAAATTCTATTTTTAAAAATTTAATTTTAAGAATTATAAAATATTTAAGATTAAGATTTCTAATTTTAAGTTGATTATTAAAATTACATTGCTAGTCAACTTAAGCACGGCTAATCTATTATTGAGTTCTACAAAGCGGGATCTACATTCGCTAATACAATTCCATTTAATTAATTAATATAAGAAAAAAAAAAATAACTAATGCTGAACGCGCTTAATATAAACTATGGATTTTATTTATAACGAAGCTTTTTACGGGGAAGTAATTTATGTAGTTAAAACTTGCTGGCTACGTAAGTATTCAATTAATTAGAAATAGTAATTAATTAGTAAGTAGTAATTAATAATTAACCAATCCACTTTGACAACGCTAGTTCACTAAGTCGCTAATAACAATAATAATAATAAAACTAATTTATCTATCTAAGTATTCGCTAGTTCAATTACACTTTAGTGTCTTTAAAGTTCTAACTTCAGCGTTGCCCCATAAATGTCTGCCATCGTGTCTAAACCATTAAAAGTATACAAGTACATGATAAAAATACTCGCAGCATTTCATATTTTTATGTAAATATTACTTTTTTTTCTGGGAAAAATATTTTAAATTTTTTTTGTTGAAAAATTTGAAATTTAAAAATTACTGACTGGTTTAAAAAATTTTTAAAGGCTAATTTATAGAAATTGTTGATAAGTCTATTGAATAATTACAAAAATTAATTATTAAAATTTCTAATTCTAAAGTAACTAATTTTAATAAATAAATAAAATTTAGTTTTCTAAAAAATAAGAACTGTTTCATTACATTACAATGTTAAAAATATAATAAAGTATGCAAAAGATTTTCTGGAAAAAAAAATTAAATAAAAAAATAATTTTTAATCTAAAAATAATTAAATTAATCTAGTTTTATGTAATAGTAAAAATTGTTAAGTTCCAAAAATTAGAGCTTTACTTCTGAGTAATTTCTAAAAAAAAAAATCGTTAAATAAATCTAAACTAAAAAATAATTTAGAAAATTATTAATTGAATATCAGATAAAAATTATAGTCAGTAATTTTTAAACTTACTTTTACAGCTGTCCTATTTAATTAATTTCAGTAAATTTGTCAAAAGTTTACAATCTAAATTGATTTATGCATCAGAGAAGATATTTAGACAAAAAGATTTTAAAGAAAAAAAATTGTTAACTTAAAGTAATAAAAAATACAAAAAACCTAATCAAAAAATTTTAGTCACTTTTTTTTTTAAATAGGACAACTGTCTGATTTCTTGAACAAAAATATTGAATTAAAAAAAATATATGCCACGAGTATTTAATAAAAAATAAAATGAATTAAATGTCTGAACAGGCAAGTAGAAGCATAACCCTATAATTGAAACGAAATAAAATATTAATATTATTCGATGCGTAAAATCAAGAGCTTTTAATAAAACAGTAATCAATAATACGGCTTATTATTAATTACCCTGCTGTCTGTAATCGATAGATGTATTTAATATAAAAATGACAATAAATACGAAGATTCAGATACAATTATTATTAATAATTAATAATTATATTCACGTGTTTGAATGTTTTGTAAGCGAGCAACAATGAAAATTTAAATTGCATTATATTTTCATCTCACGTCTCTATGTAATACATTACGTTCAAAATTTCATGTAATCGGCATTCATGTGCTCACCATTTAATATATATACATACACTTGTGAGTGTATGTCTATATATTTTAAATTAAATGATATCTAACTACTCGACACGTTAAACTCTATAGTCGTAGCTGTATCGTTAATGCCAATCAATTGTATGCTGCGATTAAATTTCATACGGTTACATTATTTGCTGCAATAATCACAATGATAACAAGTTAATTATATGTTACACTGTAAAAATTTTTTTTTAATTAATATTCATAAAAATATAAAAATTGAATATTTTTTTTATTGAAAATAATTTCGCAATTTTTTTATTGAAAAAAATGTTGCAATTTTTTCATAAATTGAAAATTAAACAAAAATCATTTTTTTTACAGTGCAATGATTAAAAAAAAATAATGTATGAATATGTATAATTACCATACGCATTACTTTGTATTACTTTACTGTTTATACAACAAATAATAATAAAAATGTTTATCAAACCCAAATAAATAATACATTTAGACAAAAAATAAATTATTAGCCGTTACTGTTTTACGTAGGCATTAATAGTGTAGTTACCTTTCAGTTTTTTCTTAGGCTCTGAAACAAGAGGAGCATCTGATAGCGTGTGTTTAGAATGTTCATTGATAATAGTGGAGGGGCTTGTAATAACAACATTATAAAAAACTTTAAAAAACAAAAGTGTTTTAAAAATAAAAAGTTGTTTCTGTTTAAAAATTAATAAACTTGTTACTTTTACTTGTTACTCCTGGTGTGCGTACTTTTATTTTGTCCGTAGGGAAATATGTTAAATTTTAGTATGTAATGGTAACGCGTACGGTTTTTTTGTCAGAGAAAAAATTTGTAAATTTTTAATGAGATAAAAAAGAAGAAAATGATAAATTTTGAAATTAAGATTCTGATTTAGATTGAGAGATAAAATATTCGAGAAATAGATAATGAAGGAAGGTATCGGGAAGAAAAGTCTTGAGAAAATACAACTCACCATCGCCCTGATCGTCCTCATTATCTTCCTCCTCCGTGTCTGTGCTTTTGCTCTTCCCGAGATTTTTTAACTTTTTTCTTTGTGCTTTTATGGCTCTTCTCCTCGCTGAAGATAATTAATACTATTTTTTAGTATTTAGCTACAACTTTTTCCAAGGGAACAGGTACTAGTTTATTTTTAAAAGTTTTTTTGTCATTAACTTTTATTAAAATAAAATTATTTTGTTTTATTTCTTCATTTCTTTTTAAATATAAAGAGGCAATTTTTTTTAATTGCACGGAAAATAATTATACGTAAAAATTACACGACTATTTTATGTTATGTTTACAAAAAAAAATTATTAAATTAATTCAACTTTTTTTTACCAGCTGAATTTACTTTTTTTTTAAAGGAAAATTTAAATTTTCAAGACAGTTTTAAGAATGTAAAATAACAATTTAAAAATTTAGTAGATTTTTCTGTAATTTTTTCCGTAAAATAGATTTTTTTTTTTAAGTGAAATTTTAAAAAAATACCTTCAATTATGTGCATCTTTTCTTCTTCTGTCGTTCTTTCTTCAGCAAGAATAACTTCCTCTGTAAAATAAATTATTAAAATGAACAATTGATCCCACAAAGAAAAAATCAACAGATCAAAGTACAAAATCATTAAATAAAATAATTACAATCATCAAAAAGAGCAATTGAGCATTTTTACAATTTACAAATTAGCATTTACACTTATTAATAAAAATTTTTACTACCTGCTTTGCAGATCCACTCGACGTAGCCATTAAGTTCTCGCTCTAGCTGCTGATGTCTACGCATTTTTAGAAACGACTGCCGATTTTCCACTTTTTCTCTTTCCTTAGCAAACTCTCTACAAAGCCGTACAAAATTACAGGAAATTTCAAAGGGTTAAGCTATCCAATTATTATTTAATTAAATTTTTTTATTCACACTTAATTTCAAGTTCCGAAAGTCGTTTGTTTTTTTAAGACGTTAATCTGATTGGCGACAAAAGCTCACTTAATCTCTGATAAATTAAAATGATTCGCTAATAGTTTTTTAATCCATATAATTATTTTTAAATTAATATCTTTTTACAAACTTTTAATTTTAATTTTAGTAATTATAAAAAAAAAATATCTGAAGGCAGAAAATCAATAATAAATTATCAAAAGAAGTGAATCTTCAATGAAGTATTTTCATTGAAAATTTCCTTCAATTTTCCGTAATATAAAACTCAATAAAGAATTATAATTAAAAATAAATTCTCGTATGATAATAACAGAATTTTTTTTTCTTTCAAGAAAATTCCAATGAAGCAGAAAATTGTGAATAAAAAAATTTATAATTACAAACGTCGATATAAAAATATATATTGGAGTAATTACTAGGATTTACCTGGATGAATATTAATAATCAAAATAATAAATAATTGTCGAGCTAATTAATACCAAAATTAAAATTCTCATTTTTGGCGTACTGGATTTAGGTGCAGTGTAAAAAAATATGGATGAGAAAAAAAATGAACAACTAAATAAATAAATAAATAAATCGTAAAAAAATAAATAAATAAAAAAAACCTGCTTGTGTGATCCACTTTAAGTATGAATTGAAAGCTGTTGTGAATAGTTTCTTTGTCCTTGCTTTCCGATACGCCGTTCGTCTTTCGACTCGGGTTCTTTCATTAGAAAACTCTCTGACAGCAGAAATAAGAAGAATAAAGAAAATAAAATAAAAATGAAGTGATAAGTGTAAGGTGTCTTGTTTATTAATTTTTCGAGTTTGGTTCTAGTCCAAGGCTCGCTGGATAGTTTTCTCTAGACGGGAGTCTTCTTGTGTTACGGGATCTCGGTGACATGTGTTGGATTAAATTCAATTAAATATAAAATTAAAAATGAGAAAAGAATTGGATGACAAAGCGATGGATTAAGTTGAGTTATCTTAAAAATTTAATTTTGTTGTTACTCACCCGCTCAACACTCCGAGAACTAGATTCAGCATAAAGAAAGACCCGAGGACTATCAACGGTATAAAGTATACCCAATTGAAATAGCTACCAAGAGCATCATTCGTCTGAAAAATTCCGTCGAAATTATTGTAGTAATTTGTTTTGTTATTTAAGGTTGACTACTTAGACACTCAAGACACCAGTTTTGTGATAGAAGACATGAAGTGATGGAAGAGAAGACAAAAGCTTTGAATTTTTGCGTGGAAAATTTTTTTAAACAGGATTTTACTGACTTTTTTTTTTCAATGTAAATTTGAATTAAATTTTTTTTTCAAAGTTAAATTAAAAAATTTTTTTTCCTATTTAGAAAACTTTTTTTTAATAAAGTTTACACACAAAATAGACTGAAAAAAATTATTTATGATTGCGATAAAAAAGGAGTACAATTATTTCAAAGAACATGGAAATTTTTTTCTTTAATATTAGATATTTTTTGAATTTTTAGTCTGAAAAAAAAGTACTTTAAAAATAAAATAATAAAAAATGTATGCAAGTGCATTTGATGCTTGGAAAATATAAACCATGTTCTTTGATGAAACTTGACTGGTTCTCAAGCTGTCACAACAAGTTAATAATCAAATATTATTTAAGTTAAAAAACGAGGGTTGAAACTGACAGTGTCATACTGAGCAATGCCAATATATACATCAGTGTTAGTATCCCCAAGAACCAATAAAAATGCTTCTTGTTTCTTACTGATTTATTATTTATCTCGGAAGTTATTCTGGGAGAGATAAAAGTACACACATTACATTATATCATCTCGAATGATACTTCACTATTATATCATATCAATATCAATAGTAATGTAGTGAAGAAGTGAATTAATAATTTGGTTGAACAGAAAGAAAAATAAAAATAACTATGATTAAAATTCAGGATGTAAAGACCAAACTAATCATATGTTTATAGTTTTACTCAATTAATCTTCATTGATTTTTGGCAACATTTTTCTGACTTCATCGGGTGTCTTAAATATAAGTCAAATATTTAGTCCCAATGTACCTAACATTACCGCAAAATTTTGTTTTAAATACACTGAAAAAAAAAATCTTGATTCAAGAGGAAATTCACGTAATAATTACCGTAACTCCTATTCTTTCCCGCTTCACAGCATTATTTATATTTGTAAAAATGCTTGCCGTAAGATGGACGGTGTGGCTTAATGTAAATAGAATAAGCGAAAGGAAATTTAGTATAGACTGGATAGCTCAAATGGTAGAGTAGCCGACATGTCTTTGGAAGGTTCTGGGTTCGAATCCCGGTCCGAGCTATCTAATAATTTTTCTCGCATATTCTATAAACTCACATTAAGATGATCCTCTCCACATTCCTTTCTCAATCCTTTCCTACCAATATCCTGTTACGTGAATGTGGAACGCTTCACGTAATAATTACCGTAACTCCTATTCTTTCCCGCTTCACAGCATTATTTATATTTGAAAATTCTTGAATCAAGTAAAATTTACTTAAACCAAGTAAAAATTTCTTAGTTTAAAAATTTTTTTACTCAAATAAAGAAGATGAAGCTCTTCAAAATTATATACTTGATTTAAGAACATTTTTTTTCTGTGTATAATAACAGGAGATTTTTTCAATTTTATTTGGAATATACACTGATAGAAGAATTTGTTTATAGTTAAAAATATTTGTTAATATTTAACAAATCATTTGTTAGAGACCAATTTTTAGTATTAAACAAATATTTCTTAGTATTTAAAACGATTTGTTTGTATTTAATAAATCTGATATCCATTTATTAAATATTAATAAATCTTTTTAACTACTAACAAATATTTGTTAAGGACTAAAAAGTGGTCTCTAATAAATAATTTGTTAAATATTAACAATCATTTTTAACTATAAACAAATCCTTCCATCAGTGTATCGACGGCCTAATTAGCAATTGATCTAACTCCTTATTTTTTGGAGGATGAATTTTGAACATTTTGATGCAGCAATAGTCCAATTATAAATTATTTGAATGATCAAAATTAAAATATTATACCTCTATTAGTTATTAAATTGTTTTTTAAAGTGATGATAAATTTCGAACTAATTGTTTTTTCGTACAAATAGAAGTAAAAGAATTTTTTTTAAAATGGAGTTAGACAATTTTCTAATTAGAACGTCGATATGTACTTTTTTTATTAGTAGAAAAAATTTCCAGAAATAATAATAAATATATTGAGACTGTGTGGTTAACTTATATTAAAGATACTTGGATGGTGTTAAAACAATACTGACGATTCGTTTTAATGATTAAATAGAAAGTATGGACATATGGTTGGTTAGATATTTACTTTCTGAATTTTTATCATAATTATATCTGATAATATTGAGTTAAAATGACATTTATAAACAGGAAACATAAAAAAGATTTTGGAAAGAAAAGACAGTTAATTTTAGCCAATTTCACACGATTAAACATTTAACACATAAAGCTTCAATAAATATTGTATAAAAATAATAAAGGCCAAAATTAGCGGATTAGATTGATCAGATGTGAGTATATAATTAAATTTGGAAAACACTGAGATGAAAAGTCAAAAGATAAAACATTTAGTAAATCACACAGTTGGTAAAATTTTGAAAAAGCCTTTTGATTAATTATAATTACTTGATAGTCAATAATTATTATTATAATTATTGACGAGTAATTAATTATAATTAATAGTTAGATGTTATATATTAAAACAAAAATGAGGGGATTGAAAGTGATTAACACTGAGGAACATATCTCTTATCGTTACCCAGTACAATATGGCAGTCCAGCCCTCCATAGTGATACACTGGAAGACGGTGAGCATAGCGAAGCCGATGTTATCGAAGCTGGTGATACCGCTGTTCGGTCCATCCCAATTATCTCGACACACTGACACATTCGCGTCACACACGTGCGAACCTGCCGGTGCGTCTGGCTTGTAATCTGTATTACACGGACTAGGTAGATCACCTTCCTTCACTATTTTACCTGTAATTATTTGTTACTTCATTAGTCGCTACAAATTCATTACATTTATTGCATTATATTTTAGCCAAAGTAATTTTATTATTTTTATAAATGCTTTGGTAATTGAATTTATTTTGACATTCCCTTAGTAAGTGCCCCGAGCACTCAAAATTTTTGTGTAATTTAATAAAATGCTTTCAAGTTAATTTAGTTGTTTTTCGTTAAAATTTAATTTTCCCGAAAATTGCTTTAATGAAACAGATTGTAAGTTAACAAAGGGCAAATATTGTATTAAAAAATAATTTTTCAAATTTTTAAATTTCAAAAATATTTTAGTGAAATAAATTAATCAAATAAATTTTTTTTTTTAATATACCAAAAATATTATCCATTGACAAAAAAAAAATACTTAAAAAATTTAAGCCCTTAATATTAAATTGCAGTATCATAAAAAAATTCAAACGTTAAAAAATCAAATTTTTGAAACAGATCAACAGTTAAAAAATGATTATTTAGAAACGGCTTGTTTCAAATTTTTTCGTTTAAAGATTTCGAACTTAAAAAATTATTTTTAGTAAATTTTTGCAAAATAAATAAAATATCGGATTATTTTGGCCGACTTTAATTGTTATAACGACGTTCTAATTAGCAAATTGTCTAACTCCATTTTAGAGAATTTTCCATTTAGACGAAAAAACAATTAGTTCAAAATTTATTATCACTTTAAAAAACAATTTAATATAATATAGAGGTATAATATTTTGGTTTGGATCATTTAAATAATTTATAATTGGACTATTGTTACATGAGAATGTTTAAAAATCACCCTCTAAAAAATAAGGAGTTAGACCAATTGCTAATTAGATCGTCGATAACGTACACTGAGAAAAAAAATACTTTTATTAAGAAAATTTTCTTGATACAAGAACTTATGTTCTTGAAAATTTTCAAGAATTTATATTCTTAGCTCAAGAAATTGTTAAATTGATTGAAATAATTTTTATTTAATTTAAATAAAGCTATTCTTTTCTTTATCTAATATCCAAAGATAAATATTGATGTTATTCTCCTCAGAAATTAATAATAATACAATATTTGATCGTCAGCGAGTTTCTTGAACCAAGAAATCGTTAATTGAATAAAAGTATTTTTTTCTCAGTGTACAATTTTTTAATAATTAATAATTCTGACTTTCTAAACCTGTAAAATTGAAATCAAATTATGAATAAAAGGTTAATTTACCAAAAAAAAAAATACTTACTGGGATCTTCAATGCTGTAGCACGTTTTGTGCAAAGTACCCGAATAAAACTCGAGCCCGATGATGGCAAATATCACGATAGCGAAGAGTACCAGCAAACCAATCTGTAGCAACGGTGCCATGGCTTTGATGATAGACTTGAGCACCACCTGGAGACCTGTGAAAAGCAATTACCCGTGGGAACACATTGACAGTCAAATGGTCGAAAAAAAAAATTTGAATCCACCATAAACCAATACAGTGTGAAAATAATAAGCTATCTTGCACAGTACAAGAGTGTTTGTTATTTCTCATTCTATAATTATCCTCTAATTCAATAATAATAATAATAAATCAAAAATGAACTGTCGTAAATAACAAATAACAAAAAAGGTGGTTCTACTTTTTACACAAAGGACAGTTGGCTATTGTTAAATTGGCACACTACTCACTTGGGATGCCGGAGACTAGTTTGAGCGGTCGCAACACGCGTATTGCACGCAACGTACGTAGATCCATGTCCAAACTCACACCTTGCGGGAACACCGTGATGAACCTGCCCCAAACATACACACACCCCACCGTACTTTACTACCTACTACTCTATTACACTAATTTTGCTAATTAATTACTTAAGCTACATTTAATCTATTATCTATTGCTTATAGCTTCACTATATATTACTAGTAGACTAAACTTCTTAATTAATCTAGTTTAGATTTAATAGTCGGGATAAGGATCAAGGATTCTGTTGCTCTTTTATCATCGTTTATTCGATACAATATTCCCACTAACTTCAAATTCTATGGGATTTTAATTCTCTAGCCCAAAATTACTCACTTATTTTTGGTTAATTAGCCAACAAAGCAACGAGCTTTAATGATTGTTAATTCCACCCATCGATGAATACATGAAAGATTTTTTGGTTAAGATCAAAAATAGTTTACAAAATATAATAACAATAAGTATTTAATATTAACGCACTAGATCTTTCGATCTAATTTTATTTTTGATATTGCTGGAGTGAATTCGATTCCTAGTTTGAGTAATTATGCTAAGTTTGATTTTTAATGAGGGCTTGAAGGAAGAAAAATTGTCAAAAACTAAAATTTGGGTCAGAAAAATTGTTGATTTTTAGGGGGTTTATAAATTTAATGATTTATGAATTGGTTAAAAATTTTTATGACGACTTTTTTTAAAAATCTCAATTTATATTATTTTCTATCCATCAAAAATAATTTTTAAATTTGATTAAAACAAAAGCTCAAGACAAAATAATTTTTCAAAAGTATTTATCTTGGATCAAGTAATTTTGTTCGGTAAAAATAACAATTTTAGAGATGAGGTGAAAAATAGCTTATAAAAAATTAATATTCATCTAAAAACAATATTTATCAATCGTATTTTCTAAAAAGACTATTGTATTTATTATTAATCTGGTTAATATTTTTTTTTCAGTAACGCGTTTATAATTAATTATTAATTTTTCAGTTGAGCCTTTTCATCTTAAAAAATCGAGATACGTGGTTGCGTTAGACAACCCTCGATATGAACAAAATACAGCCATAGTTGAATGAATTTTTACAAGAATATTAATTTTTGGAGGTTTATATAAAGAAAAATGTCCAAAAATAAGAAAACTCGTGAATTTTCGGAGGTGTATGAAATTTAGTTTTTTTTTTGAGACCTTCAGTTTGTAAATCTTGAATATTTGATCAATCAAATCCATTAGCAGACTAGAACCATTAATTTCTTACAGAGCAGGTTCACAACCCACATAAAAAAAAATCAATTCCCATTAGTATAAACTAGACTATTCTATTTGAATAATATTCTAGAGTAAAATGATGGATCTAACACAGTGAATTAGTTGAAAGACATTATATAGAGCTATATGGAAAAAAATGAATTAATAATAAATTATTTGTATAAAGCGACCGGCAGATCAAAATTAACATCGTACATTACTGTGGATATAGAAGAATATTACTCAATACTACAGCGGCTTGTTACCATCCAGGTAAAGCAGCCGATTGAAGAAAACCGGTCCTATATGCCCAGTGTAGCATATGAAATATGAAAAATATATAAATAAAAATAAAAATATGATGTAGCAGCGAAAGAGCGACAAAGAATATAGAAGTAGACTGAATTGTAGCTTACAAAATAGAGCTTCATTCTTATCAATGTATAGCCGAATTGAACATAATAATAATCTATTATTCAGTACTGGTGGCTAAAGATAGTCCCCGCTAAAGATAGGTAGAGACACCTTGCTTGGTTGTATTACTATTACAGGCCAATATACCGAGTAAAGCTGCGTGTTGTCTCACCGTATTTCTTGTGCTCTAATACGTCGGCGCTGCTTTCGTGTCATGTTATTATTTGTTCTTAAATAGATAGATTATATTTATAAAAAGCCTCTATCGCTTCCAGTACTTATTTAACGCCTGCTATTTTATTTAAAAACTACCCCGTTTTTTTATTTTTTGGTTATTCATTATTTTTCTAGTTATTAAGTGTACGGTGGTAACTATTGGAATCATTTATCAGCTATTGATTTTTTTTTTAATTTAATTTTTTATTGATCCTTCGATAGCTTCCTACCGAATTCTCTTTGACGATAACGACAGTTATTATTTATGATAAGAAATAACATTAATTCCTTGCGTGGGAGGTTGATGCGTGACACACATATTGACCAATCATGACCGACGTTTTTTACCCCTGACTATTCGAGCTCAAAGTGAAAATTTAATGTTTCATTTCCTTTTAGGAATTTTTTGAAATTGTTTTGTAATTGATGAGTAATTTTTAAGTCTAATGTCAAGATTTTATGATAAAATATGTTGAAATTAGTTGACAAAGCTTCAAATTTTTGGTAAAGTTTAACTTAATTAAAAAATAAAAATTTTCAATGAAAAAAATTATTTTAAAAAAGTTATTAACAATTGAAATTATTTTTTTACCATATGGTAAAATAAAAAAAAATTTTTTTTTGCTTAAAAATTGTTTATTCTATTATAATAGATACTTGTAATGATTTAATAAATAATAAAAGAAGAAAAAATGAATAATGAAAGAATCATTTAAAGGTCACGTGTAACATAATTCCAAAAGTGCGAGGGAGTAATGTTGTTATTAAAAAAAGTTAAAACTTTAGGTTTTAACATGATTCAATTGCGTAATATTTTAATGTCATAGTAATGTTAGCAGACGCTATTGTAACCGGTGTACATCCATCAGAGAGTTTATTTAATTAACTTTAATAAATTTGTATAAATCAATTTGCGTAATTGCGAGGTAGCGCTTGTCATTCAACTTTGAACTTATTAGTTAATATTATCAGTTTTCACGAGTTTATTCAATTATTTACGTCGTAATTTTTTTTTTTAATGAAACAAAAGTCGATCTTTATTTTTTTTTAACTTTTAATAGAATAATTTATTGAAGGCTGGCAATGGCCTGGTCGGCTCGGTGCTCGTTTTTCGAAAGAGTGGGACCCGGGTTCGATCCCAGCACGCACCAATATTTTTCAGTGATTATAATTAAAAAATATGTGCGTTGCGTTACGTTGTCAGCCTCTGGAAGTGGCAGAGATAGCCGGGCGGCACACGTCTGACTTTGGGCGATCACACATTTAAGCAACAACTTGAATGGGTGACCACTTTAGTCAGCGTTGGCTAGCGCGAGGGATCTCTGCACACTTGGAGAGGGGCCTAATGCTCCAGTGGTCGATAAAGAAGAGTTTCTTATCAATCACTGTAGACTTAGCCCAGCTCTGACTGTACTATCATGGGTTTTCTCTGTGGTTTCCCCATGATTCTGTTTCAACAGCCTGAGAAGATGAGGTTCAGGGTGAATACGGTACAGAAAGCACAAGTCGGGCCACAGCCGTAATATAGTGGAGAGATAAAGTGGAGAGATTGTTGATGCCCTAAAAAGAGTGGGGATTATCAGCCTTGTAAAAACCAGATAACGGTATACAAGTAAAACCCAAAGAATAGAATAATTTATTGAAGTAAAATTAATTATTTTTTTTTTTAAATAAAAATAAAATTTTTTTAGTAATAATTTTATATAAATTAAATATGAAGAAAATTTATACAGAAATAAAATCGTGTAACAAAATTTTAATTTCCATGTTTAAATTTAGATAAAAATCAAAATATTCATTTATATTACTCGAGTTTTTTAAATTCAACTTAATAATAAGTAAATTAGTCTCGCCCTTACTTTTTGAGCTCAGGAATAAAAAAAATGATTGAATTAGTCAGAGGCAAAAAACATTTAAAAATTACCTTAACCCTTGGACAAAAAAAATCAATAGCAGTCTAACTAATTTAGTACTAAAGAAACAAGATAATATAAATAGACAGTACTTATATTTATACGACTGAGTCGTCTCATCTATATTTTAACGACAAAGTATTATCTACATATTTATTTTTAGCGTTTAATTTATGAACAAAACATCGACAGTCGACTATTGTTTAATTATTATTTTTTCTATGTTGATTATTAATTATGACAATTTAAACTAAATAATGGACACGCACCATTGAAATAATAACATAAAAAAAAGAAGTATTGAATTTGTCCTTTTATAATAAATGAATTTATAATTTATTACTAAGCAAACAAGACTAAGATACATAAGACTTAGTTAATAAACGAAACTAGTTTGTACAACAAATATAAGTTAGTTTAATTAATAATTAAAAATGAACAAAGTTCTATTGACGATACGAGTAGCTATTAAACAATTTAAGAGCCTATTTTTGTTATTAAACACTTAAACACTTTATTTTATTTATCGCATTAAGAGCAAAGTTACTTTAATAAATTAATTGAGTTAAGCTCAAAACAAGTGTTTTATAGAGTCTAGTGGTAGTTTATTGCTCGACTCACTTGGAATTTTTGATACCAGCTTTAGTGGTCTGAGAACCCTGAAGGAACGAAGCATACGCAGGTCGACGTCCACATTTGTTTCAGCGAACACGGTCATCGACCTAATCCAAGCATCATTCTAAAATTCTATTCCCTCACGTAATAACCGTATTTTTATTTTATTTTTTTTATCTGCGAGGAGACGAAGGAGAGACAGGAGCCCCGGATAGTTTGGACATTTTGATTGAGTGGTTTTGTGAGATTTCTTATGGCTATTTGTTCAACTTGGGATAGTTTTGGGCTTATCTCTTAGTTTACTTTTTAAATCGGGATAAAAGGTTACCTTATTTTAGATAAACATATTTTTAGATCATAAACATTTTATAGCTTCTTTTTTTTATTTTAAATTTGAATAAAATGAGACGTAACTTTTGTGAAAATTTTTAAGAATAAATTTAAGTTTGGAATTTATTTTAAGAACGAAAAATTAAAAATTTTCTTTATATGTTTTTGAAATAAAATTTTGAAATTTTTTGGATTTTTCACGTAAAAAATTTAAAATTTCGACAATTTCATTACAATAAAAATTTTTGAGCATTAAATTTTTGGTTAAATAAATCTAATAAATTTCAACTATCTAAAATTAAAAATTATCATTTTTTTTTATTTTATAAAAAAAATTCCATTTTTAAACTATGAAAAAAATAAAATAATGAAAATTATTACTTAAAAAAAAATATTATCTCATTTTACTTAAAAATTATAAACAATTATTATGTTTACGATCTAATAATTTCCTTAAATAATTAATAATTAATAATTTAATTAAAATTTTAATTGATTAAAATAAAATGAGCTTTTTAAATCAGACGGAGTATTTATTTACTTATACCACTTGATTCCTCAGACTGTAGGAAGTAAATTTAATTTCAATAATTAAAAAATCAGAGAAAAAAAAGTTATTTACTGAGAAATTGTAATCAATCATTAATTAATTGATTTTAAAAATGAAAAAGATTTTTTTTTAATAACATTCTTTTAAAAGAAAATAAAAAAAATCTTTTCTCTGATCGGTGATTCGAAAGAGTAAGTAAAAAAAAAAATGAAAAGGCAATGAACTCACCCAGTGACGACGACAAAAAAATCCATGATGTTCCAGATGTTCCTGAGATAAGAGCCGCGGTGCAGAACAAACCCCAGGGCCAGGATCTTGAGACTCGCTTCGACACAGAAAATTCCGAGGAAGTATATCTCCGTCGACTCGAGCTTCTGGGCCAGGATGGTCTTGTCGTGCTTGGGCAGATGTTCCTCGAGGGCGAGCACCACGCAGTTGGCGATGATGGTTAGAAGGACGGCGTACTCGAAGGGCGGCCACTCGATTATGAAACGGGTGTGCTTACGTATGCAGTTGTCCTCCGAAAGGATAAACAACGACGAGGGTCCCTTAGAACCCGCGCCAGCCGCCCCTCCCCCTTGATCCCGGCCTGCCGGCATGACCACCAGACCAGGTGACTGAAAACAATCATTAATTTTTTTTTTTATTAAATAATGACTTTTGTTAAATTGCACTGTACTTTCTTAAATATTGACGTTTTTAACGATATAAGCTCGTTTCGATGTTACACTCATCAAGAGCTTTCATTTGAGTACCCACATGCATTTTTGATATATTTTTCATATATACATATATATAATATATATAAATATATAAAATATATGAAAAATTGATGTGGGTACTTAAATGAAAGGTCTTGATGAGTGTAATATCGAAATGAGCTTATATCTTTAAAAATGTCAATAGTTCACAAGATTCAAGGTCGTTTTTAATTTTGTTAAATTGCACTGTACTTTCTTAAATATTGACTTTTTTAAAGATATAAGCTCATCCTGATGTTACACTCATTAAGAGTTTTCATTTGAGTACCCACATGCATTTTTGATATATTTTTCATATATACATATATATAATATATATAAATATATAAAATATATGAAAAATTGATGTGGGTACTCAAATGAAAGGTCTTGATGAATATAACATCATAATGAGCTTATATCTTTAAAAATGTCAATAGTTCACGAGATATAAGGTCATTTATTAATTATGAATCTAGAGATAACGCATTTTCGAATGCAACCTAAATATTTATCATCATAAATTGACTATTGGTGAGAATGATATGAAACCTTGAAAAGGTACAAATTCAAGTCAAAACTTTTCCAATGATACCAAATTTAACCATAAAAATTTTTTCTCGGATATTATTATTATCATTATTTTTATTATATAACTGTTAATCTATAGTTTGATTATGCATTATAACTATCAATAACAAAATTATTATTGTTATGATTATGAAACTATAGAATACATATTTGCTCGGAGAAGTTTACGTGATACACAGGAAAGTTTTGGTCGAAGCGACAATAGATTTAGTGCAATAATGACCTGGTAGTTGGCTCGAGTTACCTTGGAACGAGATCACATTCAGTAAAAGTTTATCACTGTTCTCAGACAAGAGCATTTCAAAAGCATTTTACTAAAGTGAGAAATTAAAGGAACTATAGATTCTGAAATTACCTTCGAT